>NC_090402.1:47939908-48188795 GCF_036365525.1 Heterodontus francisci
ATTCAAAATCACTTTCAAAAAGGAAATGGTTAAATAATTGAAAAAGGAAAGTTTTAAAAAGACATGGGAAATGGGTAGCTCTCAGAGAGCTGACACAGACATTATAAGTCAAATGAGCCCCTTCTGCACTGTAAAATTTTATGATGTGAAACCCAGCAAAGCTGTATTAAGCATCTGCCTATTAAGTTCATTGTTTCTTTTGTTCTGAGGATGTTGCTTCTGCTGTGAAACAGAATAATTTTCTTAGTATTGTTGAGGATTGTTATTACTGTGTGTGATCTGAAATCTTACCTTTCAAGATGGCTCCTGGGCTGGAAGCTCCCTAGGAAGCTCCCTTGCTGTTCAACTCTATCCATGGCCATCTGCTCCCATCCCTAACGTTTTCTCCCCCAATCTGCCCTCTTAAACTGTTTAAATTCCCCTGGCTCTTTAAATCAGTTCATTTTAGCCCTATCTAAAAGTTAACAGTTAGTTTAGTGTATGTTACCTGGGCCCACTGCCCTCCCCCAGCCACACCTGCTCTTTGTTTTCTCAATGAAATTGATCCGGATGAAACTGACGAGAACAGCTGCCGATACTTCAATCTCCGATCCTGCTGTCTTCACAGTCCAGAGTGTCTGCAGCCACGGCATGCGGTAAGTCCATTGAGGTGAAGAAGGAGCTGCGGGACCCGAGAGAAGTCCTGTGAAAAGGTGCCCCGAACACCCAAAACATCCACGAACGGCCCCCCCGGCCGCAACTTCAAAGCGCCCGCGGGAGATGGCTCGGAGAGCATCTGCAGCGCACTGTCGGCAATGCTGCATGCCTTTATTTAAACCACTGCAAAAAAAAAAACCCTTAGCAAATGTAATCACCTCTAAGTCTGCCAAATGATGCTTCACCTCCCGAAGGACGTGGATGAGCTTTCCGGACGTCGATGGTGGGCACTGAGGAAATGGCTTATTACCTGCACCAGATTCCACCCCCCCTCCCCCACCCTTTACCCCCCTTCCACCCCCCTCCCCTTCCCTGCTCCACCCTCTCAGCTCACCCCCTCACAACCCCGTCCCAGCCCGCCCCCCCCTCGCACCATCTTCACCCCGCACCCCCTTCCCCTGCACCCCCCCCTCCTCCCTCTACCCCTCCCCCTTGCATCCCCTCCTCCCACCGGCACCATCCTACACCTGTGTAGGGGCCCCAACAACCCCACTGCCTTGTGGGCGTCTCGGGAGAGACCAAGGCTAAGGGAGTAAACCCTAACAGAAAATCCAGAGCGGAACCCCGTAGGCGGTCATGTGTCACCTTTGGCATGTTTCCGGCAGTTCCTGCAGCCATACTGGTGCCAAACGTCGTGTCCTGCACTCCTTTGGACCCCACCAGAAAGGCCGAGAGGGGGGTTTTGACGACTGGGCAACTCTCAACCTCCATAAATTTGCCCAGGCATGCGCCATGGAGAGGTCACTCCATAGTTGCCTCACAGCGACTGAAACAACACGGAAGGCAGCAGTTACGGGTTATAAGTCCAGATAAATTGGCGTAGAAACTGGGCGCCACGGGTTGCCTTTGTCGGTGGGAGAGGTCATTGCACCTCACTGGACAGCTACCGCCCGCCTCAAACCGGGCAGCCCTCGGTCAATAAGGTTCTGTCCCGCCACAGTCTGCCTGCTTCAATGGGTGCTTGGAGCTCAGGGTCATTGCCCGAAAGGTGGACTGATACACCGCACCAAACAACATGAAAAAAGGAAAGAAGGTACCAGCCCTTCGCTTTGCAAGCTGGAACGTCAGAACTATGTGTCCTGGCCTGTCGGAAGACCTTACACAAATCAACGATTCTCGGAAGACCGCCATCATTAACAACGAGCTCAGTAGACTCAATGTGGACATTGCAGCACTTCAGGAGACTCGCCTCCCCGCGAGTGGCTCTCTAGCAGAGCAAGACTACACCTTCTTCTGGCAGGGCAGGGATCCTGAAGAACCAAGACAGCATGGAGTGGGCTTCGCCATCAGAAACTCCTTGCTCAGCATGATAGAGCCTCCCTCAAATGGCTCGGAACGCATACTGTCCATCCGACTGCTCACCACCTCTGGTCCAGTACACCTACTCAGCATCTATGCTCCAACACTCTGTTCCGCACCTGAAGCTAAAGACCAGTTCTATGAACAACTCCATAACATCATTAGCAGCATCCCCAACACCGAACACCTATTCCTGCTGGGGGACTTTAATGCCAGGGTTGGGGCCGACCATGACTCATGGCCCTCCTGCCTTGGGCGCTATGGCGTTGGAAGGATGAATGAGAACGGGCAGAGACTGCTTGAGTTGTGTACCTATCATAACCTCTGCATCACCAACTCGTTCTTTCACACTAAACCCTGTCACCAGGTTTCATGGAGGCACCCAAGATCACGTCGTTGGCACCAGCTAGACCTCATTGTCACAAGGCGAGCCGCCTTAAACAGTGTTCAAATCACACGCAGCTTCCACAGTGCGGACTGCGACACCGACCACTCCCTGGTGTGCAGCAAGGTTAGACTCAGACCAAAGAAGTTGCATCATTCCAAGCAGAAGGGCCACCCGCGCATCAACACGAGCAGAATTTCTCACCCACAGCTGTTACAAAAATTTCTAAATTCACTTGTAACAGCCCTTCAAAACACTCCCACAGGGGATGCTGAGACCAAGTGGGCCCACATCAGAGACGCCATCTATGAGTCAGCTTTGACCACCTACGGCAAAAGTGCGAAGAGAAATGCAGACTGGTTTCAATCTCATAATGAAGAGCTGGAACCTGTCATAGCCGCTAAGCGCATTGCACTTTTGAACTACAAGAAAGCCCCCAGCGATTTAACATCCGCAGCACTTAAAGCAGCCAGAAGTACTGCACAAAGAACAGCTAGGCGTTGCGCAAACGACTACTGGCAACACCTATGCAGTCATATTCAGCTGGCCTCAGACACCGGAAACATCAGAGGAATGTATGATGGCATGAAGAGAGCTCTTGGGCCAACCATCAAGAAGATCACCCCCCTCAAATCTAAATCGGGGGACATAATCACTGACCAACGCAAACAGATGGACCGCTGGGTTGAGCACTACCTAGAACTGTACTCCAGGGAGAATGCTGTCACTGAGACTGCCCTCAATGCAGCCCAGCCTCTACCAGTCATGGATGAGCTGGACATACAGCCAACCAAATCGGAACTCAGTGATGCCATTGATTCCCTAGCCAGCGGAAAAGCCCCTGGGAAGGACAGCATTACCCCTGAAATAATCAAGAGTGCCAAGCCTGCTATACTCTCAGCACTACATGAACTGCTATGCCTGTGCTGGGACGAGGGAGCAGTACCCCAGGACATGCGCGATGCCAACATCATCACCCTCTATAAAAACAAAGGTGACCGCGGTGACTGCAACAACTACCGTGGAATCTCCCTGCTCAGCATAGTGGGGAAAGTCTTTGCTCGAGTCGCTCTGAACAGGCTCCAGAAGCTGGCCGAGCGCGTCTACCCTGAGGCACAGTGTGGCTTTCGTGCAGAGAGATCGACTATTGACATGCTGTTCTCCCTTCGTCAGATACAGGAGAAATGCCGTGAACAGCAGATGCCCCTCTACATTGCTTTCATTGATCTCACCAAAGCCTTTGACCTCGTCAGCAGACGTGGTCTCTTCAGACTACTAGAAAAGATCGGATGTCCACCAAAGCTACTAAGGATCATCACCTCATTCCATGACAATATGAAAGGCACAATTCAACATGGTGGCTCCTCATCAGAGCCCTTTCCTATCCTGAGTGGTGTGAAACAGGGCTGTGTTCTCGCACCCACACTTTTTGGGATTTTCTTCTCCCTGCTGCTTTCACATGCGTTCAAATCCTCTGAAGAAGGAATTTTCCTCCACACAAGATCAGGGGGCAGGTTGTTCAACCTTGCCCGTCTAAGAGCGAAGTCCAAAGTACGGAAAGTCCTCATCAGAGAACTCCTCTTTGCTGACGATGCTGCTTTAACATCTCACACTGAAGAATGCCTGCAGAGTCTCATCGACAGGTTTGCGTCTGCCTGCAATGAATTTGGCCTAACCATCAGCCTCAAGAAAACGAACATCATGGGGCAGGATGTCAGAAATGCTCCATCCATCAATATTGGCGACCACGCTCTGGAAGTGGTTCAAGAGTTCACCTACCTAGGCTCAACTATCACCAGTAACCTGTCTCTAGATGCAGAAATCAACAAGCGCATGGGTAAGGCTTCCACTGCTATGTTCAGACTGGCCAAGAGAGTGTGGGAAAATGGCGCACTGACACGGAACACAAAAGTCCGAGTGTATCAGGCCTGTGTCCTCAGTACCTTGCTCTACGGCAGCGAGGCCTGGACAACGTATGCCAGCCAAGAGCGACGTCTCAATTCATTCCATCTTCGCTGCCTTCGGAGAATACTTGGCATCAGGTGGCAGGACTATATCTCCAACACAGAAGTCCTTGAAGCGGCCAACATCCCCAGCTTATACACACTACTGAGTCAGCGGCGCTTGAGATGGCTTGGCCATGTGAGCCGCATGGAAGATGGCAGGATCCCCAAAGACACATTGTACAGCGAGCTCGCCACTGGTATCAGACCCACCGGCCGTCCATGTCTCCGTTATAAAGACGTCTGCAAACGCGACATGAAATCGTGTGACATTGATCACAAGTCGTGGGAGTCAGTTGCCAGCATTCGCCAGAGCTGGCGGGCAGCCATAAAGACAGGGCTAAATTGTGGCGAGTCGAAGAGACTTAGTAGTTGGCAGGAAAAAAGACAGAGGCGCAAGGGGAGAGCCAACTGTGCAACAGCCCCAACAAACAAATTTCTCTGCAGCACCTGTGGAAGAGCCTGTTACTCCAGAATTGGCCTTTATAGCCACTCCAGGCGCTGCTTCACAAACCACTGACCACCTCCAGGCGCGTATCCATTGTCTCTCGAGATAAGGAGGCCCAAAAGAAGATCTGAAATCTTGATGCACTTCCTCTGTAATGCTTTATTTCCATAGTCAAACTAATACTCAGTTTCTAAGCTAACATTTGAAGGGTGTAGTACCTCATGGTGTAGTATCCCATCAAAAGTTGGTTTTGTAGACAAAGAAATTTGAAGTTAACATATTCTAATATCGATGGCACAAAATTATTTTTTGTTTGTAGGAGGTAAATATGAATACAAAGCAAGACCTCTTCTCCCAAGATAGAAATTAGTTTGCACTGCTTTATTTACTGATAAATGTATCCTACAATTCAGCCTGAAGATCAAATACAAATATTTTTACATTAATATTAATTATACCAGACTGAAATATAACAATTCTGGAAAAATGCTCCTTTTTTCCAGAAGGATCAAGCGTACCAAAAGATGGAAGTAGCTGCAAAACCTGAACATCTTGAACAGGTAAATGCAACACAATAATAGAAAGCTGTTGTGCCTGTTGCATTTTATTTCATTCTGGGTTTGAATGGGTGCTCTTGTAGGTTATTTATTTTCTGTCGAACATTCAGCAGATTGCAAGTCAGGGAATGGCCTGAAATTCCCTGAAGGAGAGTAGGCTTAGTACTATTTCAGTGATTAAAAATATCTGTGGGATAAATTTCTGCAGCTCTAAGTTTGACCGGGACCACAACTGTGAGCGTGAGCCATTGGTGAGAAAGAAGGAAAGTGCAGTGCAACGAAGGAACAAAAAAAATGGTAATTTAATATTTTTATTTCAAGGATGCAACAAGCAGGAGGCTGAAAGGTCTTTAAAAGGAATAAAGTGGTAAAATAATTAGATATTTAATAAAGGATAAAGGCAAAAAATGAAATTTATAACCTTCTCCTGTGGGGAATTCCAACATGGTGGATGAAGGATCTGAGATTGTCAGAAAGGGTCTGCGAACAGGCTGAGCACAAAGCCAACTAGTACCTACATTGTGTAATTACGGTGTGACAGATTATGTATGCAATAATAAATGTGCAACTGTTGACACAAAAAATATGACAACATGACACCAAAAAGTCAACTGGTAGAGACAGGGCATGTGAGCAGATGCAATATTTTTCGTGTATTATGGATAGATTGGTATCAACACAATAGGTAACATGGTCCTGCCATTTGATAATGCATGATGGATCTGATGTAGTGTAGGCAAAACTTGTCAAGCTGATGTAACAGCAGTTGTACGATGTGGTTTCACAATGATGGGTAATAACCAAGGTCACAAGTAAACGATCAGTAGATTTTGAGTTTGGTGATGCTTTGCTCACCCCCAGAGTTACTCAGTCTGGCTGAAAGGCAGCTGAGCTCTCTGGTACTTGATCAATGAAAGGAGTGTTTGCCGATTGTGAAGTGCAGTATATACAAGACTGTTGTTGTTGGGCTTTGACTGCAGTTATAGAGAGTGTGCTGGAAATGGAACTTAATTTTATTCCAAACCATTTTAGTTTATAGCTTTAAAGACTGTCAATTGAACAAATCCTATAGGTGGCAGTTTTGGGCTGAACCAGCTGCATTCAGGATAATGAAGGCCCAATAGATAGCAACTGAGATCCAGCTAAATTTAACCATTGTGTATATTGCAGGCAGCAATTTAAGATTAACTAGATTCGTTAAAGAACAGTTAGGATAGAAATACCACTATTTCAGAAAGGTGACAGAGGAAACTGGGGAATTATAGACCAATTAGCCTGACATCTGCTGTCGGGAAATTGCTAGAGTCTGTAATTAAGGATAGAATGACTGAACACCTTGAAAATTTTCAGCTGATCAGAGAAAACCAACATGGATTTGTAAACATAGAAATATTGAAAAGTAGACGCAGGAGTAGGCCATTCGGCCCTTCGAGCCATTCAATATGGCTGATCATCCAAACTCAGTAACCTGTTCCTGCTTTCTCCCCATATCCCTTGATCCCATTAGCCCTAAGAACTATAATAAAGGATAAATCATGCCTGGTGAATCTTAATGCATCTCATGAAGAGCTGATTAAAGTAGTGGACAGGGGAATGTCTATGGATGTTATTCATATGGACTTCCGGAAGGCATTTGATTAAGTTCCTCACAAGTGACTGTTAACTAAAGTTGAAGCTCATGGAATTGATGGCTAATTTTTTTTTTTCATTCATGGGATGTCGCTGGCCAGGCCCGCATTTATTGCCCATCCCTAATTGCCCTTGAGCAGGTGGTGGTGAGCTGCCTTCTTGAACCGTTGCAGTCCATTTGGGGTAGGTACACCCACAGTGCTGTTAGGAAGGGAGTTCCAGGATTTTGACCCAGCGACAGTGAAGGAACAGCGATATAGTTCCAAGTCAGGATGGTGTGTGACTTGGACGGGAACTTGCAGGTGGTGGTGTTCCCATGCATTTGCTACCCTTGTCCTTCGAGGTGGTAGAGGTCGTGGGTTTGGAAGGTGCTGTCTAAGGAGCCTTGGTACGTTGCTGCAGTGCATCTTGTAGATGGTACACACTGCTGCCACTGTACGTCGGTGGTGGAGGGAGTGCATATTTGTAGATGGGGTGCCAATCAAGCGGGCTGCTTTGTCCTGGATGGTGTCGAGCTTCTTGAGTGTTGTTGGAGCTGCACCCATCCAGGCAAGTGGAGAGTATTCCATCACACTCCTGACTTGTGCCTTGTAGATGATGGACAGGCTTTGAGGAGTCAGGAGGTGAGTTACCCGCCTCAGGATTCCTAGCCTCTGACCTGCTCTTGTAGCCACGGTATTTATATGGCTACTCCAGTTCAGTTTCTGGTCAATGATAGCCCCTAGGATGTTGGTAGTGGGGGAGTCAGCGATGGTAATGCCGTTGAATGTCAAGGGGAGATGGTTATATTCTCTCTTGTTGGAGATGGTCATTGCCTGGCACTTGTGTGGCGCGAATGCTACTTGTCACTTATCAGCCCAAGCCTGGATATTGTCCAGGTCTTGCTGCATTTCTACACAGACTGCTTCAGTATCTGAGGAGTCACGAATGGTGCTGAACATTGTGCAATCATAAGCGAACATCCCCACTTCTGACCTTATAATTGAAGGAAGGTCATTGATGAAGCAGCTGAAGATGGGCCTAGGACTCTACCCTGAGGAACTCCTGCAGTGATGTCCTGGAGCTCAGATGATTGACCTGCAACAACCACAACTATCTTCCTTTGCGTTAGGTATGACTCCAACCAGCGGAGAGTTTTCCCCCTGATTCCCATTGATTCCAGTTTTGCTAGGGCTCCTTGATGCCATACTCGGTCAAATGCTGCGTTGATGTCAAGGGCAGTCACTCTCACCTCACCTCTTGAGTTCAGCTGTTTTATCCATGTTTGAACCAAGGCTGTAATGAGGTCAGGAGCTGAGTGGCCCTGGCAGAAGCCAAACTGAGCATCACTGAGCAGGTTATTGCTAAGCAAGTGCCACTTGATTGCACTGTTGATGACACCTTCCATCACTTTACTGATGATTGAGAGTAGGCTGATGGGGCGATAATTGGCCGGGTTGGACTTGTCCTGCTTTTTGTGGACAGGACATTCCTTGGCAATTTTCCACATTGCGGGGTAGATGCCAGTGTTGTAGCTGTACTGGAACAGCTTGGCTCGGGGCGCGGCAAGTTCTGGAGCACACGTCTTCAGTACTATTGCAGGAATTTTGTCAGGGCCCACCCATATCCTTTGCAGTATCCAGTGCCAGTCGTTTCTTGATATCACACGGAGTGAATCGAATTGGCTGAAGTCTGGCATCTGTGATGCTGGGGACTTCAGGAGGAGGCCGGGATGGATCATCAACTCGGCACTTCTGGCTGAAGATTGTTGCAAATGCTTCTGCCTTTCGCACTGATGTGCTGAGCTCCCCCATCATTGAGGATGGGGATATTTGTGGAGCCACCTCCTCCAGTTAGTTGTTTAATTGTCCACCACCATTCATGGCTGGATATGGCAGGACGTCAGAGCTTAGATCTGATCTGTTGGTTATGGGATCACTTAGCTCTGTCTATCGCATGCTGCTTACGCAGTTTTGCCCACAGGTAGTCCTGTGTTGTAGCTTCAGCAGGTTGACACCTCATTTTGAGGTATGCCTGGTGCTGCTCCTGTCATGCACTTTTGCACTCTTCATTGAACCAGGGTTGGTCTCCTGGCTTGATGGTAATGGTAGAGTGGGGGATATGCTGGGCCATAAGGTTACAGATTGTGATTGAGTACAATTCTGCTGCTGGTGATGACCCACAGCGCCTCATGGATGCCCAATTTTGCATTGCAAATCTGTTCGAAATCTATCCCATTTAGCACGGTGGTAGTGCCACACAACACGATAGAGGGTATCCTCAATGTGAAGGCAGGATTTCGTCTCCACAAGGACTGTGCGGTGGTCACTCCTACCAATACTGTCATGGACAGATGTATCTGCGGCAGGCAGATCGGTGAGGACGATGTCAAGTATGTGTTCCCCTCTTGTTGGTTCCCTCACCACCTGCCGCATACCCAGTCTGGCAGATATGTCCTTTAGGACTCGGCCAGTCGTGGTGCTACCGAGCCACTCTTGGTGATGGACATTTAAGTCCCCCACACAGAGTACATTTTGTGCCCTCGCCACCCTCAGTGCTTCTTCCAAGTGCTGTTCAACATGGAGGAGTACTGATTCATCGGCTGAGGGAGGGCGGTAGGTGGTAATCAGCGGGAGGTTTCCTTGTCCATGTTTGATCTGATGCCATGAGACTTCATGGGGTCCAGAGTCGATGTTGAGGACTCCCAGGGCAACTCCCTCCCTACTGTATACCACTGTGCCACCATCTCTGGTGGATCTGTCCTACCGGTGGGACAGGACATACCCGGTGATGGCAGTGTCTGGGACATTATAAGGTATGATTCCGTGAGTATGACTATGTCAGGCTGTTGCTTGACTAGTCTGTGGGACAGCTCTCCCAACTTTGGCACAAGCCCCCAGATGTTAGTAAGGAGGACTTTGCAGGGTCGACAGGGCTGGGTTTGTCGTTGTTGTTTCCGGTGCCTAGGTCGATGCCGGGTGGTCTGTCCGGTTTCATTCTTTTTTATTGACTTTGTAGCTTGCAAGGCCATTTCAGAGGCATGTAAGAGTTAACCACATTGCTGTTGGTCTGGAGTCACATGTAGGCCAGACCAGGTAAGGACAGCAGATTTCCTTCCCCTAAAGGACATTAGTGAACCAGATGGGTTTTTACAACAATCGACAATGGTTTCATGGCCATCATTAGTCTAGCTTTTAATTCCAGATTTATTAATTGAATTCAAATTCCACCTTCTGCTGTGGTGGGATTTGAACCCATGTCCCCAGAGCAGTACCCTGGGTCTTTGGGTTATTCGCCCAGTGACAATACCACTACGCCACCCCCTCCCTGGTTAATCTGGTTAGGTAATTGACTGAGAGGAAGGAGACAGAGAGTAGTATAAAGGGCAGGTTCTCTAATTGGCAGGATGTGACTAGCGGGGCCAGGTTTCTAAAGTCCACTGGGTGCAAGTATGATTCAAAGATCATGTTCTTGGAGGTCAGCACTGGGTCCCGCTGCCTCCGGAATGCAAAGCCATTTTTAAAGGGACACCAAGAGGGAGGGAATGGCAACCCCGCACACCTCCATTAAATACCTGTTGTGCTCATTAACAGGCTTGTCAGCAGCAGTTTATGATTTTCAAAGGAAGGGCTAAGTCTGGACCATGGCAGAGTTTAGAAGACATGGACAATGCAGAAGGCCATGAGGGCGGTGGGAAGGGGTGATTAACATGATGCAGGGGTCCAAACTAACGCCACAGAGTAGACATTGCTGGAGCTGTAGGACTTGTTTTTTTCAGTGGTAAGTCGTAGGAATCTGGAGAGGGACATGAGCCTGCTGGCATCACATGGGCAGCTGGGTTCGCAGGGGAAGGCCTGGCAAACGTACAAAGCCCTACTGAGGGAGTTGATATGGAAACAGGCTACTCTGACATTGGACATAGCAGCCAGGATAGGTTTCAGCAGATGCAACCTCCTGGACAGCAGGAGGCCAGAGGAGCACAACAGTGGGTTGCAAGGAGAAGAAGGCTTTACCTCAGATATCGGGTCTACCGCCCAAGAGTCAGTTACCTTCAAATGACAGAGCACCAGTGCCGGAGGCGGCTATGCCTATCCAAGCAGATGGTTTCGGACCTTTGTGCACTGATCCATAATGACCTGAGGCCTCGCAGCCCCCATAGCAGTCCCTTACCTGCAGCCGTCAAGGTCTCCAACTCCCTGAATTTCTATGCAACAAGGTCGTTGTTCTGGGGATAAGATGTGGGCCAAAGTGGCATCTTGCTGTTAGCAGCTCCCCACGCCATCAGGCTGGTCAAGGATGCCATCTTCAGGAGGGTGAGATTACAACCAGATCAGTTATGATCTTACTTTGACACAGATGGGCCTGTGCAGGGACAGAGGGCAGTGAGTTTTGACTCCATAGCTGGATTCCCCCAGGTGTAGGGCATCATGGATTGTGGCCATCAAGGCACCCAGTGACCGACCAGTGAGATCCATTAACAGGATGGGCTTCCACTCCCTTGACGTCCAACTGGTCAGCAACCACAACAAGAGCTTTGTTCAAGTGTGCACTCGCTCTCCTGGCAGCTGTATGACTCCTTCATCCTCCACCAGACCAGGCTGCGTTGGATTTTCACTCCATCCCCTAAAGTGAATCTAAGGGGACAAGGGAAATCCCTTGAAGAGTTATACAGGGCATTGGTGAGACCACATCTGGAGTACAAAGCACTGTATTGGTCTCCTTGTTTAAGTAAGGATGTAAATGCATTAGAAGCTTGACGCCAGCCAGGACAATGCAGCCCGCTTGATTGGCACCCCATCCACAAACATTCACTCCCTCTACCACCGACGCACAGTGGCAGCAGTGTGTACCATCTACAAGATGCACTGCAGCAACACACCAAGGCTCCTTAGAAGGTACCTTCCAAACCCGCGACCTCTACCAACTAGAAGGACAAGGGTAGCAAATGCATGGGAACACCACCACCTGCAAGTTCCCCTCCAAGTCACACACCACGCTGACTTGGAACTATATTGCCATTCCTTCACTGTCTCTGGGTCAAAGTCCTGGAACTCCCTTCCTTACAGCACTGTGGCTGTACTTATCTCACATGGACTGCAGCAGTTCAAGAAGGCAGCTCACCATCACCTTCTCAAGGGCAATTAGGGATGGGCAATAAATGCTGGCCTGGCTAACGACGCCCACATTCCACGAATGAATAAAAAAAATTATTTTTTTAAAGAAGCATTTCAGAGAAGTTTTACTAGACTAATAGCCGGAATGGGCGACTTGTCTTATGAGGAAAGTTGGGACAGGCTGGGCTTGTATCTGCTGGAGTTTAGAAGAGTAGGAGGTGACTTGATTGAAACATATAAGATCCTGACAGATCTTGACAGGGTAGATATGGAAAGGATATTTCCCCTTGTAGGAGAATCTAGAATTAGGGGTGGCCCATTTCAGACAGAAATGAGGAGAAATTTTTCTCTCAGAGAGTTGTGAGTCTTTGGAACTCTCTTCCTCAAAAGGCAGTGGAAGCAGAGTCTTTGAATGTGGAGTCGAGGTTACAACCAGATCAGCCATGATCTTATTGAATGGTGGAGCAGGCTCGAGGGGCCGCGTGGCCTAAACCCGCTCCTAATTTATATTTTTGTATGTATGTATGTAAGAGATGGCTACTGACCCCTCTGCAGGAGAGGCGATACAACCAATGATACAACAGACCAACCATTGAACAGTCCATCGGGCTTCTGAAGATCCAATTCCGGTGCCTGGACCAGTTGGGTGACATCCTTCAGTCCCTCCCTGCATGGGTCTCTTTTATTTATTTAGAGATATAGCACTGAAACAGGCCCTTCGGCCCACCGAGTCTGTGCCGACCATCAACCACCCATTTATACTAATCCTACATTCCTACCACATCCCCACCTGTCCCTATATTCCCCTACCACCTACCTATACTAGGGGCAATTTATAATGGCCAATTTACCTATCAACCTGCAAGTCTTTGGCTGTGGGAGGAAACCGGAGCACCCGGCGAAAACCCACGCAGACACGGAGAACTTGCAAACTCCACACAGAGCAGTAGCCAGAATCGAACCCGCTGGAGCTGTGAGGTTGCGGTGCTAACTACTGTGCCACCATTGTGGTGGTGTGCTGCGCTCTCCATAACATGGCCTTCCAGAGAGGTGTGGCCCTTGAGGCCCTGGATGGAAACAGCTTATCGTTGGAGGAGCAGGAAGTAAGAGAGGAGGAGGCGTTGGTGGATAGCACAGAACCAAGAGATGCCCCTTCTGCATGACAAGGTGGCCTCCTCCTCGAGAAGAGGACTTGTCTCTTCCTCACGGCCTCCAGCATTACATCAAGATCAGCATCAATGAAGCAAGGGTCTGCCCTGCTCCTAGTGCCAGGTCTCCAGTTCCCCTGTGACATCTCACTTCCCTCTGGTGCAGTCGAAGGTTTTGGCACAAAATGCAGATCTCTCCCTCAGGACAACCAGCAACCTCAGTGATGGCTGCCGTGGGGTGTCTACATGAGTCCTACACTTCATCCATTTATCTCCATTCCCAGCCGTACTGTCTCTAGGTGGACAGGAAACCCGTCTCCATACCAAATAAGGGCATTTGAAAATCTGAATCTGAATCAGTTGCCCAACAGAGACAAGTTTCTGAGCCCAAACCAGACCTGGCTCCTGTTTCCTGCCTCCGTAATGAAAATCCAGCCTAAGGTGTTGCACAAGGATCTTCCTATGTTCTTAGAGATGTAGAGAATTAGGAAATGCCTGAGGTATCAAATTAATTCTTCATAGGAAGTTAAACATCTTGAGATGGTAGAGAAGCATCCGTTGTAAACAAGGTTGAGAGATAAGTGTACACAAAGTACAGATAAGCTCAGATGGCTGCACTCTTGCCTCTGGTTTATGAAGTTATGGATTCAAGCCCTATTAGAGGTCCAGGTTTATGATCTAGATCAGTACTGAGGGAGTGCTGCATTTTTTGAGATGCTGACCTTTGGTAAAATGTTAAACTGAAAAACCTGCCTGTTCCACTGCTTCGTTGGTATTTCCCTGGGTTTCATGGCCAACATTCTTTAACTAGTAACACCAACAAAAACAGGTTAACTGGCCATTCATCTCATTGCTTTTGTGGCATTGTACTATGTACAGAATGATAATGTGGTGCATGCATACTATATAGAGTAATTAAACTATACTCCAAAATAATTAATTGTGTGTGAAGCACCTGTGTACATGATAAGGCTTTATGATGTGCACATTAGAAGAATCTTGAAGAAAATTAAAGTAAGTGAGGCCAAAGATATGATTTTGGTGCTTTTAGAAGTTTTTTGTGGTTGCTGCTCCTGGGACTGTGATAGTCAATGGATTGCATTAAAGATTAGGCTAAACTGGTCCAAATCAATTGTGGAAAAAACACTTCATAAAATAAATGGATAGCCAACCATGTTGAGTTTGATGTTGGGAGAGGCAATTTATACTGGCCCTTCCGAACCTGATGCAACTCAATTTTGAAGTTCATCTGAAATCTTCTGATGATTGTCAATTGTTGTAAAAACCCATCTGGTTCTCTAATGTCCTTTAGGGAAGGATATCTGCTGTCCTTACCTGGTCTAGCCTACATGTGACTCCAGACCCACAGAAATGTGGTTGACTCTTAAATGCCCTCTGAAATAGCCTAGCAAACCACTCAGTTCAAGGGCAGTTAGGGATGGGCAATAAATGCTGGCCTAGCCAGCGACCCCCACATCCCACAAGCGAATAAAAAAAATATGGGTATTAACCCCTACTGCTGTGTACTTTTGAACCTAAACTACATGCCTACAGCTGCTGGGGGTGGTTTACTTCAACTGCTGTCATGAAATTGCATGGCTGAATTATGTTTACAAACCAAATTCAATGCCACTGTAAAACGTAAACCACTTCATTACAATATTAATACTTCTTAAAGAATATAGAAGTCATGAAGAAGAGTCAATGTGAATTTAGAGGCATGGTTTGTGCTTAGTTAAACTGCTGGAATTCTTGTTGGAGGTAACAACTTTCAGAAAATAACAAAAACAGAAAATGCTGGAAATACTGAGCACATCTGGTAGCATCGGTGGAGAGAGAAGCAGAGTTAATGGGGTGATTTTAACTTAATCTATCAGTCAGTAAACTGACAAGATTAGGTACAATACAGCTTGTACACCGCACCTGATTTTACTTGCCAGTGAAGTCAATAAGGTAGAATATTGGGCAGGGTGTAAAATCAGCTTTCCACTCCATCCCTTGGGTTTCCCACCCAGCGAGTTGGGTTAAAATTCTCCCTAATGTTTAAGGTTGATGACCTTTCATCAAAACTGGAAAAAGTTAAAAATGTAACAGATTTATCGCAAGTACAGAGGCAGGGAAAGGGGGAGAAAGAACAAAAGGGAAGGTCTCTGATAAGGTCAGACAGGAGAGATTAAATGTGAAAAGAGATGATGGTGCAAGGCAGAAGGAGGGTGGTAATGGGACAATTAAAGAAACAAAAGATGTGTTTAGTGGAGGTGCAAATGGAAAAATGCAGAATCATTAGCAACAGCTGCCATCCAAAAAAAAGGGAGCAAAGGTTATGATCGGAAATTGTTCAATTTCGTCAAACACAAAAGCAAAATACGACGGATGTTGGAAATCTGAAACGAAAACAGAAAATGCTGGAAATGCTCAGCAGACCAATTCTGATCAAGGTCACACAGACCTGAAACGTTAACTCTGTTTTTCTCTCCACGGATGCTGCCTAACCTGTTCAGTATTTCCAGCATTTTCTGTTTTTGTTAACTCAGGATTAAGTCCAGAAGGCTGTAAAGTGTATCATCGAAAGATGAGGTGCTGTTTCTCGAGCTTGTATTGAGCTTCATTGGAATAGTCTAGAAGGCTGAGGACAGAGAGATCAAAGTGGGAGTGGGGCAGTGAATTAAAATGACAGGCGACTGGAAGCTCGGGGTCATGTTTGCAAACTGAATGGAGGTGTTCCACGAAACCGTCACCCAAACTGCGTTTTGTCTCCCTGATGTAGAGGAGACTGCATTGTAAACAGTGAATGCAGTGCACTAAATTGAAAGAAGTTAAAGGTAATCGCTGTTTCACCTGGAAAGAGTGTTTGGGGCCTTGAATGATGAGTAGGAAGGAGGTAAAATGGCAGATGTAGCATCTCCTGCGTTTGCATGGGGAGGTGCTGTGAGAAGGGAGGGGGTGTCGGAAATGATAGAGGAGTGAACCAGGATCTCGCAAAGGTAACGGTCTCTTCAGAATGCTGAAAGGGGTTGGAAAGATGTGCTTGATAGTGGCATCATAATGGAGGTGATGAAAATTGGCAGAGGATCATGTATTGAATGTAGAGGCTGATGGAGTGGAAGATGAGACAAGGGAAAACCTTTCATGGTTTTGGGAGTGGGGGGAAGGGGTAACAGCAGAAGTGCAGGGCATGAAATGGACATGGTCGAGGGCCCTGTCAACCACGGTGGGAGGAATCCTCGATTGAGGATAAAGGAAGACATTTCAGAAGCACTGGTATGGAAGGTGCATTGTCAGAACAGATACAACAAAGATGGAGAAATGGGGAGAATGAAAGAGTCCTTATAGGAAGCAGGGTGTGAGAAAGTGTAGTCAAGGGAGCTGTAGGAGTCAGTAGTTTTATCGTGGATATTGGTTGATAGCCTATCCCCAGAAATAGACAGAGAAGTCAAGAAAGGGAAGAGTTGTAGATGAACCATGTGAAGGTGATGGAAGTCCAGTTCATGGCGCGAATAGGAAACAGCATCAATACAATCATCAGTGTACCAGAAAAAGAGGTGAGAGGCGGACCTGGAAAAAGAATGCTCCACATATCCCACAAAAGGGCAGACACAGCTAGGACCCATATGGGTTCCCATAGCAACACTTTACATTTGGAAGAATTGAGTGGAGTTAAAGGAGAGGAAGTTCAGCCAGGCAGAGGAGGGTGTTAATGGATGGGGACTGGTTGGGCCTCCGAAAGTAAAAGAGAGCCCACAAACTGTCCTGGGGGATGGAGGTGTAGAGAGATTGAATGTCCATGGTGAAAAGGAGACGGTTATGGCCTGGAAACTGTTAAAGTGACAGAGGGCATCAGAAGAGTCACAGATATAGGTGGAACGAGACTGGACAAGGGGAGAATAAATAGATTCAAGATGGAAAGAAATCAGTTCTGTGGGGAAACAACAGGCTGAAACAATGGGCCTACCAGGGCAGCCCTGCTTGTGGATCTTGCGAATGAGGTAGAAGCGGGCAATGAGATCGGAGGCTGTGGAGAGGATCTCCAGAGGAATGAGGTCAGTGACAGACCTAGAGACGATGGCTTGATGTTCGTAGGTGGGGTCGTAGTCCATGGTGGGGTAGGCAGAGGTGTCAGAGTTGGCATTCCGCTTCTGCTAGGTAGTGGTTGGTACGTCAGACAACAGCTGCAGATTTCCAGCATCTGCAGTACTTTTTTAAAAATTCATTCATGGGAAGTGGGCGTCACTGGCTATGCCAGCATTTATTGCCCATTCCTAATTGCCCTTGAGAAGGCAGTGGTGAGCTGCCTTCTTGAACCGCTGCAGTCCATGTGAGGTAGGTACACCCACAGTGCTGTTAGCTTTTATAACAACAGCTCTACCCTTGTCAGCAGGTTTGATGGCAACGTTAGGATGGGCCATGAGAGAACAGAGTGCTGCAAGTTTAAAGGGAGATAGGTTAATGTGAGTGAGGAACAGAGAAATTGAGACGGCCAATGACACGCTGGCAATTCTCAATGGAAGGATCTAGAGAAGGTAAGAGGCCAGGATATAGCAGTTAGTTGACAAGGGGTCCAGTTGATAAAATGACTTTGATTTTCAGGATTTTGACTAATTTGACCTGTGAAGCTTATGAACAAAAATATTCAAAGATTTAACCACAGGAGCTCAGTTCCTTTTTAAATCAAACAGGACCTTTTCTGATCTTGAAAAAGGAAATGACAAATTTCTTCTCTCTTGCAGATTGGAAGCATGGAGACATTTGAATATTCTTTCACTAAATCTAAAAGAAAGGTAACAATACATGCTTGGTGTAACCTAAATACTGCTTTATTTACATCTTCCTCGCTCCTATTAGTTCCAGCTTTCTAGGGACTTTGACACTTCACCAGGTTTCCTAAATTAAAATAAAATGTTAACTGTTCAGGGGCAAGGTCCCTAGTGCATGTGTGAATTCATCTGAATGGCTAATTATAATGTGGATAGGGAGGTTCAATACTTTGAATACAGTCCTCATATATTTGCAACTGTGCACATTCTTATCTATTAGTACTTCACCCACATGTCATCACAGGAGAGCTAGGAAATTAACTGGTCTTCAGTTCATGCAGTTACCGTTTAAATTGTTATGTACCTTGCATAAAGCTTGAATCAGTCACTGCACCTAAATGGTAGCCCAGGTCTATCTCATTCTTTCGAGTTTAGCTTGTAAACCCATAGCATGCAAATGTGTAAGATGAGAATCAGCTCAATCTTAACCAAAGTGTGTTTTATTTACATAGTCTTACTGTGCAGAGGAAGAAATGAAACTTGTGATGAAGGATAAAGCTGAGGTAACTATAATTCTATACATTTTAACTTCATGGGGAAGAGGCAAATAATAGGATTATACCAGATAGTTCATTTGTAAGCAGGATGTGGTTGGATCAATAAATCAAATGCATTTGTTCCAGAACCATTCTGTAATTCAAGTGTACAGTGCAATGGTGAAGACTACAAGAAATAATTGCAGTGTGTAGGGACTGTCTCATTGTTCTTTGATCTGTACATGCACTCTCTAAATGTAAAGTATTTCAGTGCACATTTTTAAACTCATTCTTGGGATATGGGGGTCACTTCAAAAGCTGGCATTTATTGCCCATCAATAGTTGCCTTTGAGAAAGTGGTGATGGGCCACCTCCTTGAACTGCTGCTGTCTGTTTTGGGAAGGTACTCCCAAAGTACTGTTAAATAGGGGATTTCAGGATTTTTATCAAGTGATGATGAAGGAACAACAATGCATGCCCAAGTTGAGATGGTCTTTTCCCATGTACAAACTGTCTTGCCCCTCCAGGTGGTAGAGGTTGCAGATTTGGGAGGTGCTGTCAAAAAAGCCTTAGCAGTTCTTCCTGTTGACAGTGCACATGGCAGCAATGATGTGCCCATAGTAGAAAGAATGTTTAAGGTGGTGGATGGAGTGCCAATCAAGTGCACTGCTTTATTTTTTTTTAATTCTTTCATGGTATGTGGGCATTGCTAGCAAGGCCAGCATTTGTTGCACATCCCTATCTGCCCTTGACAACAGAGGGCTGGCTATGCCATTTCAGAGGGCAGTTTTGCTCATTCTTTTAACCTATCAATATTTCTTTATAATGTTATACTTCCATCTACACTACTTACAGTGCCACCTATCTTTGTGCCATTAGCAAATTTGGACATGTGGCTTTCTTTTCCATCATCTAAGTTTTGAATAAATAGAATGAATAGTTGGGACCTCAACGCAGATGCTTGTGGGTCACCACTTGTCACATTCTGCCAATGAGAGTACCTGCCTGTTATCCCTACTCACTGTCTCCTGTCACTAAGCCAATTTTTAACCAGAGCAATAATTTTCCTTCAATTCCATGGGCTTCACTTTAGCTAACAGATTTTTAAAAATAATTAACTGAACTTAAATTTCACCAGCACCTGTGGTGAGACTTGAACCCATGTCCCCAGGGAATTAGTCCCTAGATTACTAGTTCAGTAGCATTACCACTATGCCACCATCTCCCCTGTACTTAGCTGGTGTTGAACATCTTGAGTGTTGTTGGAGCTGCACTCATCTAGGTAATAGAAGTGTATTTCATCGCACTTCTGAATTGTGCTTTGTAAGTGGTGGAGAGGCTTTGGGGAGTCAGAAGATGAACCACTCACCACAGACTACCCAGCCTCTGACCCGATTTAGTAGCCATGGCATTTATGTGTCTGGTCAGTTCAGTTTCTAGTCAATGGCAAGCTCCCAGGATGTTGATAATGGGGTAATTGTTGATGGTAATGCCATGAATATGTCAGAATAAGATGAGCCCTACTTGTTCCAAAGGAGCACTGTGGATTTTGTTTAAAAAATGACCAGCCAATTCATTGATTCAGGGGTTAAGCAATAACCTGACACCGAATAGATGGGTTGAACCTCCCTGTTTTTCTATTATTTATATTTGCTGTGACTTATTGACTTAAATGCGCTATCAATGGCATGATACAAGTTGCAATGATGTATCTGTGCTCCTCAATGGAAGAGAAACTTGCTGTAATTCATATTTAGTGCTTTTCAGAGGGTCAGCGATATTTTGATGTGAGGGGAGAATATGTCTGCTATGTTTTCTAATCATGTGTAATTGGAAATGGTTTTCTCTATGCCTAGTTACAGTCTTTGTGCAATATTTCCTCCAGTACAAAAAATATTCTACCTGATGGACCCATTGCCAGAAGGTTTTACTACTTGAGTCCATTTTCCCTTTAATTTTTTCCCCCCAGTATCAGTGCCCCTTTACACCAGTTTCTGAGAGGTCCCCAAGAAGGGCGAACTCACTCAATGATATTCCTCACTGTGAGTTTTACTCCATACCGTCCCTCAGCTAATCCACTGAGAAGAGGCGTTTAGCAAAGCAAGAGATCAGACTGACACTATTGTTCTGATGGTGTGTAATGCCACCCTTTCGGAGCAGAAACAAACTGACATTGTTGATACTTTCCAGTTATGCTCGAAACTCTGCCTTCATCCCACAGTCCTAGCCCAGTTGCTTCTCTCATTAGAACTGGTTCTCTTTCACTTAATTGCACCTTCCAGAAGGAGCAGCTAGGTTCATGACGTTCCCATGAGACATTATGTCAGCATGTTTTTTATGTGCAGGGTATGTGTATGTTTATACATTCCCCTCAAGTATCCAATCTGGGTCTTATGCAGTTTAAATTCCTATCTACGCTGCTGAACATCAAAGTTTGAAACATTTTTGAACTGTAAAATGTTGTTTTTATTTCTTATACAGATTGACTACAAGAACAAACAAACTAAATTTGCTCTAGAGCACTATCAGGTAAATTTTACAACTTGGGGTCTTAGAACAAATGTGCCAAAACCTTGGGGTTCAGTTAACCAAGAAAAATATGCAGAACTAACTATGTTATTGGGGTGTATTTATTGACCCTTGGAGGTCTTGTAGTTCCAGTGAATTCCAAGCTTACTGGATCAGCTACTTAAATTTTAAGCCAATTCCATGCTGCTGATAGGAAATGTGGGTTACTACTAACGTTACAGTAGTAAAGCTACTCATATCAGGGTAGCTTTACTTCTGTAAGATTTAACTTCGGTCATGCTTACTTGAGTGGCCTTGTAAGCACGTAACTGGTGGGGGGGGGGCGAGAAAAGGCCACTGCTGAGTTGTTTTGTGATGTTCAAGGCAGAAGCTGGAACCATAGAAACAGGAGTAGGCCATTTAACTCCTCATGCCTGTTCAGCCATGACTGATCTGTGACCTAACTCCATATACCCACCTTTGCCCCAAATCCATTAATACCTTTGGTCAACAAAAATCTACCAATCTCAATTTTAAAAATAATAATTGATCTAGCATCAATTGCTGTTTGCAGAAAAGAGTTTCAAACTTCTACCACCCTTTGCATGTAGAAGTGTTTCCTAATTTCACTCCTGAAATGCCTGGCTCTAACTTTTAGTCTATGCCCCCTAATCCTAGTCTCCCCAACCAGCAGAAATCGGGTAGATAGCAAGAAACTATCTGTTCCCTTTAACAGCTTGAAAGCATTTAATCAAATCACCACCTTAACTGTCTAAACTCCATGTAATACAATCCAGGTTTGTGCAATCTCTCTTTGTAATTTAACCCTTGGAGGCCACATATCATTCTGATAAATCCATGCTGCACTCCCTCCAAGGTCAATATATCCATCCTATGGTGTGGTACTCAGAACTGCTCACAGTACTCCAGGTGTTCTAACCAGGGCCTTGAATAGCTGAAGCATGATTTCTACCCCTTTGTACTCAAGCTCACTAGACTTAAAGTCCAGCATTCAATTATCCTTTTTGTTTATTATCTGTACCTGTTCATGACATTTTTTAATGATTATATAACTGGATCCTCAAGTTTCTTTGGACCTCCACCATTTAGAAAGTATACTGTTCTGTTCCTTTCAGATTCAAAGTGGATGACCTCACATTTGCCTACATTGAAAGCCATTTGCCACAATTTTGCTAATTCTTTTAACCTATCAATATTTCTTTATAATGTTATACTTCCATCTACACTTCTTAAAGTGCCGCCTATCTTTGTGCCAGTAGCAAATTTGGACATGTGGCTTTCTATTCCACCATCTAAGTTTTTAATCAATACCATGAATAGTTGGGACCTCAACACAGATGCTTGTGGGTCACCACTTGTCACATTCTGCCAATTAGAGTACCTGCCTGTTATCCCTACTCACTGTCTCCTGTCACTAAGCCAATTTCTTAACCAGAGCAGTAATTTTCCTTCAATTCCATGGGCTTCACTTTAGCTAACAGTCTCTTATAAGGGACTTTATCAAATGCCTTCTGGAAGTCCACAGAAATAACATCCATACAAATTTCCTTGTCCACTACTTTAGTCAGCTTTTTAAGAAATTCAATCAGGCATGTCAGGCATGACTTCTCTACCTTTTACAAATCCATGCTGTTTCTCTATGATCAGCAGGACATTTTCAAGATGTTCAGCCACCCTATTCTTAATTATAGACTCTAGTAATTTCCTAACAACAGATGTAAGGCTAACTGGTCTATAATTCCCGGTTTCCCTCCCTGTCGCACCCCCCCACCTTTCTTAAATAGCGGAGCAACGTGCACAGTTTTCCAATCTAAAGCAATGTTTCCCAAATCTAGAGAACTTTGGAAGTTTATAGTCAGATCATCTGCAGTGTTCTCACTTCCTTTAAAACTCTGAGGTGGAAACCATCTGGTCCTGGGGATTTGTCACTCTTTAGTGCCATAATTTTTTTCATTACCATTATTTTGCTTATGTTTATTTGGGTGAGTCCATGTCCCTAATTCAATAATAGTTTCCCAGGGATGTCCAGCACGCTGACCTCTTCCTTTGCTGTAAATACTCATACTAATTAATTATTCAGCATGTCTACCATTTCCTTATTTTTGTTGACAAAATCACCGTTAATCAGTTTTTAAGGGACCCATTTGGTCCTGACTGCTTTCTTTTTCCCTAATGTAATTTTTTTTAAATTGTGTTGATTTTGATATCCTTTACAAGTTTCTTTTCATGCGCTCTTTTTGTAGTTCTTGCTATCTGTTTTGTCACTCTTTGCTGTTCTTTGTATCTCCCATTCACCCATTTTTGTATGTTTTTTATGTTGTCTCTTACCTCTAGTTGTCCATGGTTGTCTTTTTTGGCAAGTAGAGCTTTTGCCCTTGGGGGTATAAACTGGTTCTGTATCACAGTTTACTCTGATTAATCCTCAAACCCCACATTTTGCTAAAGAATTACACTCAAGGCACTCCTTTATATACACACCATCAGAGTAGAGAAGCCACAGGATATGGTGTGATTGGAGGGGCGGTCAAGAATATGGGTGGACTAATTTACATGGAAGAGAAGTTTATGGAACACAGTGAATTCAGAGGCAAGAGAGTATGGTCACTGAGGAGTCTTGGGAGGCTGGTAGATGATGAGGATTTTAAAGGAGTGGAAAGAGACAGGTGCATGGTGATGTACTTGAAATAGCACAAACACTGTCTAGAAGTGTAGATTGTACATAGATGCGATCAGACTGACATATATTTAACATGCCAAATTGAGTTTTCATCTGTATTGCCAGTCGCCTGATCATGCCTAGGCAAGCACTGAGCCAGCACACTTGCACAGGTAAACTGATAGTCCCGTGAGTTGATACAGCTTATATGATGTCACATAGTGCAGTAAGAGGCAGCTAATGCTTGCAGCTTCCCAGACATTGGGTTCCTTGTCACAGGCAGATGGCAGCCCTCCCCCACACATCACCAGAATCAAGGATAGCATAGGATCTGTTCATATGCCTTCTCTCTGCGAGTTCATATGATATGTACAGAGGCCTAGGAGCAGAGTACAGTTTACTGACTAATGGTGCATTGTGAGGGTGGCAGAGAGAGAAAAGGCAAAGAAATGACTAAAATATTGAATTTTTGAGATAACACTGTGTGAACTTTCATTCATTTAGGGTTTGGATGTGGACCTTAAATATTCTGAGGAGCTGTTTGATGAGATTGATGATGATGAGGACAGTGCTGAACTGTAAGTACTAGAATTACATGTATGATGTGTAAGTGAGCAAACACAACTCATAGCATCACTCATCAACCACTGTGCAAGGACATGTTCAACCACTGAGACATAACAGAACAATATTGCCCATGTCCTTGCTGAACTCTTTCATAGAACTAGGGCCAGTCATCTACTTTAAAAAAAAGTTGTTGGAGAAGAAAAAAGAGGAAGAGAACCATTGCTGAGCACACCATGGTATTTGGAATAGTTCAGTAATTAAATGGTAGCTTGTGGGAAGATGCGGGTTGTTCCCTCCTTTTATATATGGTCCGTCTGTTCCTATGTTCTGGGATGTTTGGCTATCTGTTTGCAGTTCCAGCTTTTAGAAAATCATTTTGAGAAGTCTTTGTAAATGAAAGTTGTATACACTGACTGAAGTATTACCATTTGTAGCTATACCATTCTCCTGCTCATTTTTGTTTCTTTGTAGGGAGACACAAACAATATTGTGCCTTCCATTCTTGTGTTGGAAAAGGAGAAATAAGCACAAGGAGGATAAGGTGAGTTAAAGACAATAATTTATTCTTGTAAAGTTGCCTTTAAAATATTTTCAACAAAAAAAATGCCTTTTGGCTAATCATAATGGACCAGATTTCAGAATATGAGGGTTGTAGGTTACAGGTATAGCTTTCCGTTCATGATGAGCTGTTGATCACAAGAGCCCCAGACAGTTGCTAAGTAGAGATGAGGTGCTTGAGGCTGGAGTGGAGTGGGGTTTGCAAGGAAGGATAAGTCCTCTGAATATGACATTGTCTTTGCTCGCTGGTAATAGCAACTGATGGATGTCTTGGAGCAGTTTTCTGATCCCCCTCAACTGGGAATGGGAATTATTGGTATTTAATTTGCATGGTATGAAATGTATGGAACACACTTTGGATACAATGGAAAATTGAGATGATTTTGTTTGTTGCCTTAGTATATTCAATATAAAATCAGGTATAAACACCATAGTGCAAAAGGGCTGTTTTAAATTCACATAGCACTAGTCTTGTACCCCACTAGAGATCTGCAACCTAAGTGCACTATTCTGAAGTTGAGTTTAATCTATCCTGTCAATTGAAACTTCAACCAGGGTCATTCTGCAAATGTAGACATTTTTTGCACTTCTTTACTCTATCTGCTTATACCGTTTTATTAGGTTCTAGCTATTTTGTTTTGGTGAAAGATCAGAAAATCAGGTTTATTTTACTAATAATTAGTAGAACAAAGTTGACAGGAAATGAATAGCCATCCCGGTCCACTGTATCTGTTCCCTGTACCTTGCATTCTGTACCTCTGTGCATTTGAGTATGAAAGTGCAGCAAAATTACAAAAGCAATGAAGGTTTTCTTACTTTTACCTGTATGTACAGAACAAATTTAGGTGCAATGATCATAATGTACTGTCCAGATAGTTTGCAGTATGTGATTTCTGCTCTAGTCAAACATGTAGCAAGACACAGAGCCTATATTTTCTTTCATTTTGCTGTATTGCAGATAGTGTAGTTATAGCGGGATTGTACAAATGAATACAATTCTTTATTTTAAAATGTACAAACGATTAAAATTTGTTTCAGTCCCTTCCACCTACTTTAGGCAAATAACTTCAAATGTGTCACGCAGAAAAGGTGTTCAGAAGTATGCAATGAAGAGTGAACAGTGATGGACATTACATTAATGTGCTGTAGTGTTGGGATGTTCAATGTCACACTGAGCCAGTAATTTGTGCCAGCTCCAGTTGAATTGCTTCAGATGAGTCTAGCTCCAGGCAGTAACTTAATTGGTGTTAAATGCTGCAGTGGGCATCCTTTAATCTGCCTTATTTTAAGGACTTATCCCAGTTTGAATAAGGGTTGGGAATTTTCAGCAACGTGTCCGTTTGTCACACAGCCAATGAAGACTGAAATTGAGCTTATTATATACAGCAAATTCAGAGCTTTGATTGCTTTTTTTTTGTTTTCCAGCAGGGCACAAGCTGCTTTGGGAGATAACTTCCTGCCTGTAGAGATCTGTTAAGATGGAATTAATTGATCTGTTTTATAATAAGTGGAGTTCCACAAATTCTGTTGTAAATTGTTTTGCCTGTTGATATGTTTAGCTGCTCTGTTTTGACTTTTAAGCTAACTTTAATAAAGATATTATTTCCATAATACAGTCATAGCATTTCCTGGCTCCTCCCAGGATGTGTGTTGGTGACAAACTAGTTTCTGCAACACTGTATTGCTGGCTTTTTGGCTCAGACCCAGTTTTAAATCACTGTCACTTTGGTGCCTCTATTTGACAGTCTTGGTCAGGTCTGCTGCAGAGGGAAGGAAATGGAATGTGAAGATTTAACTTTCACATGTCTCAAGAATGCCTTCGTAAAAAGCCAACCGTAGAGGTGTTGTTGCAATCCAGTATACTACATGCTAAATGTCTCTGTAGGGAATGGATAGTGCCAATGTTGGGAGCAGAATGGGATAACAAGTAAAGGCAACTAACCTATCTTTTGTTTCACAATCATCCATTCATCTGACCATATATTGTAGATGATGGTTGTAACTTAATCTTATAAACAAGTATGGGGGCTGATGCCTGCAGCAATTTCAAATAATGTTCTTAGATCGTGGCAGCGTGGAGGCAGTGAATAAACTGGAACAGATCCCATCAGGAGTATGCATGTCGTCTTTTATATCTTTCATTGCTGTTCCTTTTGTGACTATTTATGCATTCCACCAAGGAACCTTCTCTCAATCCCAATTCCTCTGGCACATCATGTTGGAGTTCAGGATAGTGTGGCTGACACGACTGCACTTGCAGGTCTTGTCTATCCTGTAGATGGCACCACATTCTGTTACCCAAGAAAAAATACAATCTTGTTCTCTAATCTAAAGTAGAATATTGACGGTTCAGCATTTAGTAGTCTAGTAGTAGAGTGATAGACTACTGGCAAAGTTAGCCAGCAGGAACTTTACAGGCAGCTAGGTCCCATAGAGAGGTGGAATTTTGACAGGAGCAGTACCCAAGTCCACCTTGAATTAAAATATGCTACATCAGTTCTGCTCCAGAATTTGAATCCAGGGTCTAGAAATTTGGCAATGTCCATTCTTGGGTGCCTAAATCTGCTAACAGCTGGGGCTCAAATAGTTAGGTCCAAGGAGCCCGGGATTTTCAGCCTACAACTTCATTAACATATAAATGGCACCGCGGTAGGAGCCCACACAGGTTCATGCACCAATGTTCAAGTAAGTGATTGAGTAAGATTGCGGAAGTCTGGAGGAGGAACAGCTGGGCCTAAGAGTATCTGTTGAGGATCGGCAAATAACATCACTGGGGTCTGCAGTACTTTTGGGAGGGGCCTCGGTGCAATTGTGGGGGGGTCGGCAAAGAACATCGCAGGGTTCTGCAGTATTGTTGGGGGCCTTGAAGTGCAGCCAGGACATCTGTTGGGGGTTGGCAAAGCACATCACGGGATGTCTGCAGTCAGAGGGGTTTAGGAGATCGGGTGATCGTCCTGGAAGTCAAGAGTCGGGAGTGATGTGAGAGATCTCAGGAGCCAGAATAATTAAGGTGAATACTAACCTTCTTTTCCATTTCAAGCTGCTTATGGTTGGTTTTCCTGTAGGCAATCAGCACTAGTTCTGGCTTCCTCAAGCTCAAGCCAGAGTTGCAAGACGGAGCAAATCAGGCACTAGGCCATTTACATACGCAAATAAGGATCCTAACATCTGCTTCTGACATGGATAAAAGGCACTCTTGTTGGCCTTTATTAAAATGGCGTCCGAGGCACACGCATCAGAATTGTATGCGTGTGGCACAGACACCATTTTGGAATCGCAACAGCACCATAACGCCAAAAACCTTGGTGCTACGGAGCTGAATCTCTATTCCCTAATGTTTAATAGACTATCCTTCCCCAACACAGGAGCTACCATGTGATAACTACCATGTCTGCCTTTTGAGTCCCTTCTTGCTCCATGCTGCTTCAGAAAAGGGACTTGTTTCCAATGGGGGATACTGTCATTCAAGTTGCCCTTATGCTATGTTACTGATGGTAGACCTAATGCATGTAACCTTTTTACCACTAGTATGTTGTCTCTGTGTGCTAGGCTTTTCATACTTTGAGTGAGGAACACATTTCCAAGTGGGTGAGAGGGTAAGATATGTAATGAGCCTAGTTCTATCTAATTAAATCCCAAGATTCAAATATTGCCTCTTGCTGTACCAAATAAGGGGTCATAAGGCTACAATCCCAAAAAGCATATTCTCCTCTATTTGATTACAGTATAGTTGTAAAGCTGAAAGAAATGGGAAAATAGCAAATTTTAAAGGCAACAATGGGGGGGGGGGGGGGGGGGAGGTGGTCCTCAGCACTTTCCAAATTATTTCCATTTGTTGTGGAGTGGGTGGCGGGCAACCAATCAAAGTTGAGGAGCCAAAAATGAAATTATATACCAACTGCTCCACACATTAATGTTCACATCAAATCGGTCTGATATTGCTCATTGTGTCAACTTGGCTCAGTTGGTAGCACTCTTACCTTTGCTTCAATAGATTGTGGATTCAGTCCTGACTGGACTGGAGTACATAATCGAAGTTAATGCTCCAGTGCGATATGAGGAAGTGCTGCATTGTTGGAGATGCCACCTTTTGAATGAGATGCTTAACGATGTTTAGAAAAATGTAAAAGATCTCATGGCGTTACTTGAAGAAGAAATGAGACTTCTCCTGGTATCATGGTCAACATTTTCCTCAACCAGCATCAGCTGAACATCTGGCTGTTTGTTGGGATCTGGTGCACAAATTGGTTGCTACCTTTGCAAACAAAACAGTGACTGCACTTCAGCAGTAGTCAGTTGATTGTAATCCACTTTAGGATGTCTTACGGTTGTGAACGGTACTTTATTAATGAAAGTTCCTGTCAGTTTACCTTATTCTGTAATCAATTCCAAATGATGGTGGAGGAATATCTTACATCTGAACTTTGTGTCCCCTGAGCGAAATGAGTGAATTTTGAGTTGAAGGAATCAACAATTAAACTTGTTTAATCAAGGATGGAACATAAAGCACAAAAACTGAATCACTCACCAGTCTCACCAACAATGCACATTTAGATCTGTTAATTCATAGCAGTATTCAAAAGGCTGAGACTTCACCCACACTAAGCAATCAGATGTTTAAACGGTTAGCTGTACCTGATCTATGGTGGCACAGTGCTGAAATTAATCCTAAACAACGATTTCGGTTTTTGTCACCCTGTTGACAGGGAGTTGAAAGGTGAAATTCTTCAATTACTCCGTATGAATAATGAACTTCAGAAGCTAATCAGAATGGGGACTGAAGGGTGTGAAAGGGTATTTAAATTTTCAGGAGGTTGCAGAGATATGTTGGGTGAGGCTATGGAGAGATTTGGAGGAAGATCATTTATATTTACTGTGTTGAGGGAGCTTATGCAGATCGTTGAGGATGTCTGATGGGTACGCAGTAGCAGAGTGGTATTGGAGTCCCAGAGACCCAGAGTATTTAATCCGGAATTAAAAAGCTAGTCAAATGATGGCCATGAAACCATTGTCAATTGTTGAAAAAACCCCATCTGATTCACTAATGTCCTTTAGGGAAGGAAATCTGCTGTCTTTACCTGGTCTGGCCGACATGTGACTGCAGACCCACAACAATGTGGTTGACTCTTAAATGCCCTCTGAAATGGCCTAGCAAGCCACTCAGTTGCATCTAACCACTACAAAGTCAATGAAACTGGACAGACCACCTGGCATCGACCTAGGCACCGGAAACGACAATGGCAGCGCAGCCCTGTCGATCCTGCAAAGCCCTCCTTACTAATATCTGGGGGCTTGTGCCAAAGTTGGTAGAGCTGTCCCAGGTTAGTCAAGCATCAGCCTGACAAAGTCATTCTCACGGAATCATACCTTACAATGTCCCAGACACTGCCATCACCATCCCCGGGTATATTCTGTCCCACCGGCAGGACAGATCCAGCAGAGGTGGTGGCACAATGATATACAGTCGGAAGGGAGTTGCCCTGGGAGTCCTCAACGCTGACTCCGGACCCCCTGAAGTCTTATGATATCAGGTCAAACATGGGCATGGAAACCTCCTGCTGATCACCACTACCACCCTCCCTCAGCTGATGAATCAGCATTGAGGGTGGCAAGGGCACAGAATGTACTCTGGGTGGGCGAACTTAAGTGTCCATCACCAAGAGTGGCTCGGTGACACCACTACTGACCGAGCTGGCCGAGTCCTAAAGGGCATAGCTACTACACTGGGTATGCGGCAGGTGAAGACGGAACCAACAAGAGGGAAAAACATCCTCACCAGTCTACCTGTCGCAGATGCATCTGTCCATGTCAGTATTGGTAGGAGTGACCACCAATGTGGAGACGAAGTCCTGCCTTCACATTGAGGATACATACCCTCTATCGTGTTGTGTGGCACTACCATCGTGCTAAATGGAATAGATTTCAAACAGATCTAGCAATGCAAAACTGGGCATCCATGAGGCACTGTGGGCCATCAGCAGCAGCAGAAGTGTACTCAACCACAATCTGTAACCTCATGGCCCAGCAGATTCCCCACTCTGCCATTACCATCAAGCCAGATGACGAACCCTGGTTCAATGAAGAGTGCAGGAGGGCATGCCAGGAGCAGCACCAGGCATACCTCAAAATGAGGTGTCAACCTGGTGAAGCTACAACCCAGGACTACTTGTGTGCCAAACTGCATAAGCAGCATGCTTAGACAGAGCTAAGCGATCCCATAACCAACGGATCCGATCTAAGCTCTGAAGTCCTGCCACATCCAGCCGTGAATGGTGGTGGACAATTAAACAACTAACTGGAGGAGGTGGCTCCACAAAAATCCCCATCTTCAATGATGGAGGAGCCCAGCACATCAGTGCGAAAGCTAAGGCAGAAGATTTGCAACAATCTTCAGCCAGACGAGCCGAATTGATGATCCATCTTGACCTCCTCCTGAAGTCCCCAGCATCACAGGTGCCAGACTTCAGCCAATTCGATTCACTCTGCGTGATATCAACAACCGACTGAAGGTACTGGATACTGCAAAAGCTATGGGCCCTGACAATATTCCGGCAATAGTACTGAAGACGTGTACTCCAGAACTTTCCATGCTCCTAGCCAAGCTGTTCCAGTACAGCTACAACTCTGGTATCTACCCGGCAATGTGGAAAATTGCCCAGGTATGTCCTGTACACAAAAAGCAGAACAAGTCCAACCCGGCCAATTTCCGCCCCATCAGTCCACTCTCAATCATCAGTAAAGTGATGGAAGGTGTCATCGACAGTGCTATCAAGTGGCACTTGCTTAGTAATAACCTGCTCAGTGATGCTCAGTTTGGGTTTTGCCAGGGCCACTCAGCTGCTGACCTCATTACAGCCTTGGTTCAAACATGGACAAAAGAGCTGAACTCAAGAGGTGAAGTGGGAGTGACTGCCCTTGACATCAAGGCAGCATTGACCGAGTATGGCATCAAGGAGCCCTAGCAAAACTTAAATCAATGGGAATCGGGGAAAACTCTCCGCTGGTTGGAGTCATACCGAACGCAAATGAAGATGGTTGTGGTTGTTGGAGGTCAATCATCTCAGCTTCAGGACATCACTGCAGGAGTTCCTCAGCGTAGTGTCCTAGCCCCAATCATCTTCAGCTGCTTCATCAATGACCTTCCTACAATCATAAGGTTAGAAGTGGGGATGTTCACTGATGATTGCACAATGTTCAGCACCATTCGCGACTCCTCAAATACTGAAGCAGTCCATGTAGAAATGCAGCAAGACCTGGACAATAGGCTTTGGCTGATAAGTGGCAAGTAGCATTCGCGACACACAAGTGCCAGGCAATGACCATCTCCAACAAGAGAGAATCTAACCATCTCTCCTTGACATTCAAGGGCATTACAATCACTAAGTCCCCCACTATCAACATCCTAGGGGTTACCATTGACCAGAAAATACCGTGGCTGCAAGAGCAGGTCAGAGGCTAGGAATCCTGCGGCGAGAAACTCACCTCCTGACTCCCCAAAACCTGTCCACCATTTACAAGGCACAAGTCAGGAGTGTGATGAAATACTCTCCACTTGCCTGGATAAGTGCAGCTCCAACAACACTCAAGGAGCTTGACACCATGGCGCAGTGGTTAGCACCGCAGCCTCACAGCTCCAGGGACCCGGGTTCGATTCTGGGTACTGCCTGTGTGGAGTTTGCAAGTTCTCCCTGTGTCTGCGTGGGTTTACTCCGGGTGCTCCGGTTTCCTCCCACAAGCCAAAAGACTTGCAGGTTGGTAGGTAAATTGGCCATTATAAATTGTCACTAGTATAGGTAGGTGGTAGGTAAATATAAGGACAGGTGGGGATGTTTGGTAGGAATATGGGATTAGTGTAGGATTAGTATAAAAATGGGTGGTTGATGGTCGGCACAGACTCGGTGGGCCGAAGGGCCTGTTTCAGTGCTGTATCTCTAATCTAATCTAATCTAATCTAATCATCCAGTACAAAGCAGCCTGCTTGATTGGCACCCATTCACAAACATTCACTCCCTCCACCACCGACGCACAGTGGCAGCAGTGTGTACCATCTACAAGATGCACTGCAGCAAAGCACCAAGGCTCCTTCGATAGCACCTTCCAAACCCACGACCTCTACCAACTAGAAGGACAAGGGCAGCAAATGCATGGGAACACCACCACCTGCAAGTTCCCCTCCAAGCCACACACCATCCTGACTTGGAACTATATCGCCGTTCCTTCACTGTCACTGGGCCAAAATCCTGGAACTCTCTTCCTAACAGCACTGTGGGTGTACCTATCTCACATGGACTGCAGCGGTTCAAGAAGGTAGGTCACCACCACCTTCTCAAGGGCAATTAGGGATGGGCAATAAATGCGGGCCTGGCCAGCGACACCCACATCCCATGAATAAATTTTTTTAAAATCAGGATTTACTACGAATCAGGATATGGGTGGCTGAAATTTGGACAAGCTGGAACTCATGGAGGATGGGAGGCCAGCAAAGAGAACATTGCAGAGATTGAGCCTAGATGTAATAAAAGTATCGTTTTAATATTGGAGTGACAGAACTAGGAGTGGAGGAGGGCATTGCTGCAGAGGTGATTAGGTTGTGGAGGGGTTTGAAATAGCTCTGGGTTGAACGGGATGCCAAGTTTTTGCATGATTTGGTTCAGTCTAAGAAAGTGGTCAGGATGGAAGATGTGGTCTGGCAAAGGATTGGAGTTTATAATGGGGGGCCAAAAATAATTGAGGAAAGTTGGAGTGAATTTTGAGTGATCTTAAAGTTACTATCAGAGATGAATGCTGATAGCGTAAGGACAAATGAAATGGTGGAAAAGCAGAGTTGCATGTCACCAGCATATATAGGGAAAGTGGCTTCAAGCCTGTGCATGATGACACCGAGGACCAGCATGTAAATAAGGAAGAAGATGAGTCAAGGACAGATCCTTGGAGGACTTCAGAGATGACAGTGTAGGAAAAGGAAGAGGAGCAATTTCTAAAACTCAGTTCGTTCTGAAGAAGGGTCACTGACCTGAAATGTTAACTCTGCTTCTCTCTCCACAGATGCTGCCAGACCTGCTGAGTATTTCCAGCGTTTCTTGTTTTTATTTCAGATTTCCAGCATCTGCAGTATTTTGCTTTTATATTAACTAGAGTACTGTGACCAGTTCTGGTCACCATGCATTAGGAAGGATGTGCAGGTCCTTGAGAGGGTGTAGAGGAGATTTACCAGAATGGTTCCAGCTACAAGGTTAGTTTGGAGAAGCTGGGGTTGTTCTCCTTGGAGCAAAGGAGCTGAGGCGAGATTTGATAGAGGTGTACAATATTATGACAGGTTTCGATCAGGTAGACAAAGAAAAGCTGTTGTTAGCTGATGGTACAAGGACTAGGGGACACACATTTAAGGTTTTGGGAAAGAGATGCAAGGGGAATGTGAAGAAGAACTTTTTTACGGGAGTGGTAATGACCTGGGACTCGCTGCCTACGAGGGTGGTGGAAGCGGAAATGATCAATTATTTCAAAAGGAAATTGGATAGGTACTTGAGGGAAACAAACTTGCAGGGCTACGGGAGTAGAGCAGGGAATGGAACTGACTGGATTGCTCTACCGAGAGCCAACATGGACTCAATGGGCCTCTTTCTGTGCCGTTATGGCTCAGTCCTTTGGAGCCAGATAATAGGAGAGATGGTGGAGATGGATGGTATGGTGGACCATATTAGGAACATGTGAACAGGAGTAGGCCATTCAGTCTCTCGAACCTGCTCTGCATTTCCATCATCTACCACAACTCCAGTTAACCACCTTATCTCCATATCCCCCGATATCCTTACCTAACAGGAATCTGTGATTACAGTCTTGAAAGCTCCAGTTGTCCCAGCATCCAACACCTTTTGGGGGAGAGAATTCCAGATTTCTACTACCCTTTGGGTAAAAAAATGCTTTTTAATTTTCCTCCTAAATACCCTAGCTCTAATTTTATAGCTTACCCTTGACTTGATACCCCCATTACAGGAAATCGATTCCGTCATCAGAGGAGTGCTGTGGAGAGGTCAAGGAATGGTAATGTACCAGTCACAGTAGATGTTATTTGTGACTGACCATGTGTGAGAAGGTCAGAAGCCCGACTGCAGGGACTAGAGCAGGAAACTTTGGCACAGATAGGCAGAAAGGTGAAATAAAAACAAGAAATGCTGGAACCACTCAGCAGGTCTGGCAGCATCTGTGAAAAGAGAAGCAGAGTTAACGTTTCGGGTCAGTGACCCTTCTTCGGAACTGACAAATATTAGAAAAGTCACAGGTTATAAGCAAGTGAGGTGGGGGTGGGACAAGAGATAACAAAGGAGGTCGAGATTGGACCAGGCCACATAGCTGACCAAAAGGTCACGGAGCAAAGGCAAACAATATGTTAATGGTGTGTTGAAAGACAAAGCATTAGTACAGACTAGGTGTTAATACACTGAATATTGAACAGCAGCAAGTGCAAACCTGAAAAAAAACAGTGGGTAAGCAAACTGAACAAACTAAGATGAAATGAAATAAATGCAAAAAAAAGGTTGTAAAAAATGTAAAAAAGAAAACCTGCAGACAAGGGTGGTGCTGTTGTCGTATGGCATACCGACCTCTACCTTGCAGAAGCTCAACGCCAACTCACATCACTTCTTCCTACCTCCCTCTGGACCATGACCCCACCACCGAACATCAAGCCACCATCCAAAGGACTGTCACTGACCTCATCTCCTCTGGAGATCTTCCCTCGACAGCTTCCAACCTCATAGTCCCACAACCCGCTTCTACCTCCTTCCCAAAATCCACAAACGGGACTGTCCTGGCAGACCCATTGTGTAAGCTTGCTCCTGCCCCACTGAACTTATTTCTTCCTATCTAGACTCTATCTTTTCTCCGCTGGTCCAGTCTCTTCCCACCTACATCCGTGACTCTTCTGACGCCCTACGTCATTTTGACAATTTCCAGTTTCATGGTCCCAACCGCCTCCTCTTCACTATGGACGTCCAATCGCTCTACACCTCCATCCCCCACCAGGATGGTTTGAGGGCTCTCCGCTTCTTCCTGGAACAGAGGCCCGACCAATCCCCATCCACCACCACCCTCCTCCACCTGGCTGAACTTGTTCTCACATTGAACAACTTCTCCTACAACTCCACGCACTTCCTTCAAGTAAAAGGTGTCGCTATGGGTACCCGCATGGGTCCTAGTTATGCCTGTCTTTTTGTGGGATATGTCGAGCATCCTTTGTTCCAGTCCTACTCAGGCCCCCTCCCCCAACTCTTTTTCCGGTACATTGATGACTGTATCGGTGCCGTTTCCTGCTCCCGCCCCGAACTGGAAAACTTTATCAACTTTGCTTCCAATTTCCACCCTTCTCTCACCTTTACATGGTCCATCTCTGACACTTCCCTTCCCTTCCTCGACTTCACTGTCTCCATCTCTGGGGATAGGTTGTCTACTAATATCCATTATAAGCCCACCGACTCCCACAGCTACCTCGACTACACTTCTTCACACCCTACCTCCTGCAAGGACTCCATTCCATTCTCCCAGTTTCTCCGTCTCCGACGCATCTGCTCTGATGATGCTACCTTCCATGACGGTGCTTCTGATATGACCTCCTTTTTCCTCAACCGAGGATTTCCCCCCACTGTGGTTGACAGGGCCCTCAACCGTGTCCGACCCATTCCCCGCACCTCTACCCTCACCCCTTCCCCTCCCTCCCAGAACCGTGACAGGGTTCCCTTTGTCCTCACTTTTCATCCCACCAGCCTCCATATCCAAAGGATCATCCTCCGCCATTTTCGCCACCTCCAGCGTGATGCCACTACCAGTCGCATCTTCCCCTCCCTTCCCCTGTCAGCATTCCGAAGGGATCGTTCCCTCCGCGACACCCTGGTCCACTCCTCCATTACCCCCACCACCTCATCCCCGTCCCATGGCACCTTCCCCTGCAATCGTAGGAGGTGTAATACCTGCCCATTTACCTCCTCTCTCCTCACTATCCCAGGCCCCAAACACTCCTTTCAGGTGAAGCAGCGATTTACTTGTACTTCTTTCAATGTAGTATACTGTATTCGCTGCTCACAGTGTGGTCTCCTCTACATTGGGGAGACCAAGCGCAGACTGGGTGACTGCTTTGCGGAACATCTCCGCTCAATCCGCAAGCAGGACCCTGAGCTTCCGGTTGCTTGCCATTTCAACACCCCCCCCCGCTCTCATGTTCACATCACTGTCCTGGGATTGCTGCAGTGTTCCAGTGAACATCAACGCAAGCTTGAGGAACAGCATCTCATCTACCGATTAGGCACACTACAGCCTGCCAGACTGAACATTGAGTTCAATAATTTCAGAGCATGACAGCCCCCCATTTTACTTTCATTTTTAGTTATTTTTTCATTTTTTTTTACATATTTTACAACCTTTTTTTTGCATTTATTTCATTTCATCTTAGTTTGTTCAGTTTGCTTACCCACTGTTTTTTTTCAGGTTTGCACTTGCTGCTGTTCAATATTCAGTGTATTAACACCTAAATCTGTACTAATGCTTTGTCTTTCAACACACCATTAACATATTGTTTGCCTTTGCTCCGTGACCTTTTGGTCAGCTATGTGGCCTGGTCCAATCTCGACCTCCTTTGTTATCTCTTGCCCCACCCCCACCTCACCTACTTATAACCTGTGACTTTTCTAATATTTGTCAGTTCCGAAGAAGGGTCACTGACCCGAAACGTTAACTCTGCTTCTCTTTTCACAGATGCTGCCAGACCTGCTGAGTGGTTCCAGCATTTCTTGTTTTTATTTCAGATTTCCAGCATCCGCAGTATTTTGCTTTTATATTAGGCAGAAAGGTGGGTGACTAAGACTGTTTCAAACACCTTTAGGGAGGTTTGTAGTTAGTAATTTTTTGGACAGAGCTGTTGGCTGTTTTTGTAGGCCAAGGGACTGCCTGAACAAAAGAATTATTTATGTCAGCAGGGATAAGGTAATTGAGTAATCGGGAGATCAAGGCAACAGAAGATAGAAATGGAAGAGATGAGATTGGATAAGGCAGGTGGAAGAGAAACTGCAGAGTGGCGTAAGTTTGGAGATAGGCTTAGGTGGGTGTTTGGAGGAGTTCAGGAACAGCTTGGGAGAAAACAGCAGAGGCAACCACATGCATCAAACAGATAAATCCGCACTTGAATCTGAAGGTGAGGTTGGATGTGTTACGACCAGGTAAGAAAGAGGTCTACGGGTCTCTTTCTGCCTTCACCTGGTCTTACTGTAACAGAGTTTTATTTTTAAACACACTGTGTTTTAGCTCCCCCTTGGGGAATTCTTGTTCACCACTTTCGAATTATAAGGCAAATAAATGAGCACACACAGGTTTTCTTATGTTTAAAGAAGCAAGATTGAAATTTATTAAAACTTAAACTTAAAAGCAATACGCACATGCAAATAGAGACAGAAAAGAGTAGAAGAAAAAATAAAGTGGAAAGGTTTGAGGCAATATCTGAAGAATTTGTTACGGTTCTTCGAGCTCACTGTAGGGTCCTTTTGTAGGTTGATCTTGCTTTTCATTGGGGCCCAGTATTCTTTTTAAACCTTGTTCACTGTCGGAGACTTTTCTCTCTTGGGGTTCATGTGTCTTCAGTGGGTTTCAGTTCTGTGAGAAAGAGACGGGAGCAGACAGGAGAGAGGAGGTCTTCTTCAGTCCAGGAGCATTCAGCTTTCTGCCAGTTCAAACACTGTCTCTACAACTTAAATCTCCCCAAGTTGGCCAGCAGGTTGGTCACATGGCTGACTGGTTTGACCAGGTCTGTTCTGTGTATTGTATGGGAGCAGGGGATAGCTACTTTGTTCCAACACTGTCTGCTAATATGCAAAAATGTCTTTCCAGCCAGGGGCCTGGCAATTCCTTGTAATTCCTTCTTCCCAGCAACAATTTGAAATTTAATGTCCATGTGGCAAAATTAATGTGCCTCATTCTTGGCAGGTGGGGGCCTACATGACAGATGGGACAGAGAAAAATGTTTGAGGAGGTGATTTAACATGGTGAAAAGGAGCTGTGGGTTGTCATTTTCCTCCAGAATAATTCTAGAGAGGGAGCTGAAGATTTTACTGAGCCATGACGGTGCTTAATATGGATCAAGCAATGAATGTCTGAATCAGTCATGGAACCGCTGATGGTTGAGTTTTCACCCCCAAAAAAACAGTATCTTGACAGTTACCATTGAATCTGCTTCCATCAACCTTCTAGGCAGTGCATTCCAGATCACAACAAATATTCTCTACCCAGTGCTGATCCTTACTGGGGGTCCTCACTCACTGGTAGCTGTATTAGCCCCTGACTGGGATTGCCCAAGTGCTGCAGTGAGGCAATACACTTATGCCATAATGGATGCAGTATGGAATGCTTAGAAAATCTGGGACATTTAAACCTAGAGCAAAGGTGGAAGAAATTGCACCAATGACTAAATGCCCCAGCAAGGGGAAACCCCAACATGCCAATGAGTAAATATTTTAATGTCCTGGTGAAGGGATGGCACAGTGAGGAGTGCACAGTTTCCAGTGAGGGAATACCTTAATGTCCTAGTGAGAGAGTGCAAATAAAAGGTTGCCTTGGCAGCCCAGTAAGGGGGTATGCTGATGCCCCAGTGAGGAAACACCCTGGTAACTTCGTGCTCTGGTGAGATGGTACCACAATGAGAGGAGTTAGATGCTCTTGTCCAGGAATGTTTCAATGTCCTGGTGAAAGATACTGTGGTGGTAGAATAGGTGAACTTCAATCCTTAGTGAGGTGAAGACCTTATCGTCAGATGGTGTCCTGGTGGCCCAGTGACTTGATGCACCTACATGCACTGATACCCTGATGAGAATCTGGTGCCCTGATTCCATAATTAGTGGAAATACCTAAGTGAAGATGTCCGGGTAAGAGGTTGACCAGGTGCTTTAATAAGAAGATGTCCTTGTGAAATGATCCCCTGTTGAAGTGATGCCCTGGTGAGAATGGACTGGTGGGGGGTTGCCCTAGCATTCCACACAAAAAAACTTGCATGTGTACAGTATCTTTCATGATCTGAGGATGTCCCAAACCCTTTACAGCCAATTAAGTACTTTTTGAAATATAGTCACTATTGTAATGCAGGAAGCCAAGCAGCCAATTTGCACACAGCAAGCTCCCACAGTCAACAAAGTGATAATGACCAGATATTTGGTGATGTTTATTGAGAGATTAATATTGGACAGGATCATGGGATAACTTCACTGTTCACCTTCCAAATAGCATCATGGGATCCTTTACATCCACCTGAGAGGGCAGATGGGCCTCAGTTTAACATTGCACCTGAAAGACAGTACAGTACTCCTTAGTACAACACTGGAATGTCAGCTTAGATTTTTGTGTTTAAATCCTGGGGTGAAACTGAACCCATAACCTTCAGAATTGAGAAGTGAAAATGCTACCAACTGAGCTGTGGTTGACAAGCAGCGAGTCAGTCCACTGCTGAGGTGTTGAGTAATGCACTGTGAAGGGGCTGTCCAAGTGCCCCAGAGAAGAGATCCCCTGATGGCGCTCATGTCTTCTGCCTCTTTACTCGGAGAGAAAGTCGCTGCCACAATGAACATGGTGAACTCTGAACTCGAACGTGCTGAGGAACGCGTCCTATGTCGCTAAGCAACGGTGCTTGTAACAGTTTTGACAGGGGCAACTCCTGGAGAATGTGTCGGGGGCTCTGGGACACGGACACGGCTGTCCCCGGGGACTGAACAGTGTGCCAGGTAAACTTATTTTATTCTGTCGGATGTATGTGCAGTAAGTTTTGTTTAATAAACCAACAGCGGTATTCACTGAACTATTTGTGTCTCTCATCAGCTGCTGCTTGCATTTTTAATTTGCTTCCCACCCCCGCTGGAGATGGGCTTTTTGTTACAAGTAAACACTGGGAACTAATATACGGTAGAAGCAACCTTCTTGTTGCACTCAAATAAAGAACTTACATTTCTAACTGTTATTTTTACGATTGACAGGAGTTCTTGTCAATTCGAAAAGGGGCACCACTAATAAACACTAACAGAAATCAAAAATTTAAAGGAAACTTGACAAATCAAATTAAAATTAGGTTCCGGCTGTTGATGAAACACTTCAGTTTCCCCCAGGCCCACCAGATGTGAAAGGAAACTTGCATTTCTATAGCACCTTTCACAAACTCAGGACGTCCCAAAGCGCTTTACAGCCAAAGAGTAGCAGCCGTTGTAATGTAGAAAATGCTGCATTTGTGCACAGCAAGCTCCCAGATAGCAGTTCCTCACAGCACTGCTACACAAGTTAAGAGCACATGGTGTGGGGGGGGGGGGGCGGGGGGGCTGGTCGGGTAACATATCAGCATGGATAAAGAATTGGTTAGCTAACAGGAAGCAGAGAGATAAGTGGGTCTTCTTTGGGTTGGCAAGCTGTAATGAGTGAAGTGGCACAGGGATTGGTGCTGGGACCTCAACTATTTACAATTTGTATCAATGACTTGGATGAAAGGACCAAACGTATGGTTGCTAAATTTAAGAAATAGGGTTAATGTTTCAGGTCTGCGACCCTTTGCAGGGTCGCTGACCTGAAATATTAACTCTGTTTCTCTCTCCACAGATGTTGCCAGACCTGCTGAGTATTTCCAGCACTTTCTGATCTATTTTAGTGATCTTGGTTGAGGAATAAATATTGGTCTTGGATATTAGAGAGAACTCCTCTGCTCTTTGTAATAGTGCCCCGAGATCTTTTACATCCTTCTGAAAGAGAAGGTCGTTTTATCTGAAAGATGGTACCTCCGCCAATGCAGCATTCTCTCACCACTGCACTGTAGTGTTAGCTTAGATTTTGTGCTCGAGCCTCATTAAAAAGGTACAGTTGTGAGTGAGCAGGAGTCCACCATCTACAAGGCACAAGTCAGGAGTGTGATGGAATACTCTCCACTTGCCTGGATGGGTGCAGCTCCAACAACACTCAAGAAGCTCGACACCATCCAGGACAAAGCAGCCCGCTTGATTGGCACCCCATCTACAAACATTCACTCCCTCCACCACCGACGCACAGTGGCAGCAGTGTGTACCGTCTACAAGATGCACTGCAGCAACGCACCAAGGCTCCTTAGACAACACTTTCCAAACCTGCGACCTCTACCAACTAGAAGGACAAGGGCAGCAAATGCATGGGAACACCACCACCTGCAAGTTCCCCTCCAAGTCACACACCATCCTGACTTGGAACTATATCGCCATTCCTTCCCTGTCGCTGGGTCAAAATCCTGGAACTCCCTTCCTAACAGCACTGTGGGTGTACCTACCCCACATGGACTGCAGCAGTTCAAGAAGGCAGCTCACCACCACCTTCTCAAGGGCCATTAGGGATGGGCAATAAATGCGGGCCTGGCAAGAGACGCCCACATCCCATGAATGAATTTTTAAAAACTTTCCTCTCCTATGTGAAGGCATTCACTCCTGGCCCGCGTGGGCTTCCACAGGTGCCCTCCAGTGACTCACACATTTGGCCACTTTGCTTAGTAGCTTGCATATCAAGTATGGGAAGTCTTTTCAGAATCTGGTACTTGACTGATTTTAACTTGTTTCTGATGCAATTAACTCTGATTAAATATATAGAAACCTGAGGTTACTGGGCAATAATAGCATCACAAATGCAAGGTCCCAATATACTCTCTGGTTATATTTAGCAAATTGTTTGAAGGGTGGCTGCAAACTGGGGAAGTGAGCTGTTGATTCTTGCTTTGACTTAGTGGTCACACTCTCATCTCTGAGACAGTAAGTTATAGATGACAAGCTGTTTTCTCTTTTGTTTTTTGGGAGGAGTTTCAGTGCAGTTTTCACCCGTTAGACTTGGAGATCTACCGTGGTTGTTGTTTTTCTGTTGGTTGGGATCTTAGTGCCTGTCCTGGGAAAGCTTCAAGCAAAAAATGGCTGCAACCAACACCGGAGCTCCAGGCCAGGGGGGTGCGTAACACCGTTAGGGTGACGGTGAAAGATAGCGAAGGAGGTGCACCCATCGACCGTGCCTTCTTCATGAACAAAATCCTGATTGAATGCTGTGGATTCCAACCTGCGGACATCTTCTTCCTGAAGGCCTTCCCTAGCAGCGGCTATTTTGATGTGACGTTCAAGATTGTGGGATGCATGCTCAAGGAGAGAGGAAACCAGGCGTTGCTGTCCATCCTCACAGCGGAACCGCTCTTTACACTGCCGTCGCAACAGAACCGGGTGGTGACAATCCACCTCTGCAACCCCCATGTCCCTGTCATGGATGTGCTCACTTTCCTCGCCTGGTACGTTGAGATGACCGGGAGCAGAACCGAGGTCAAGGACCCATTTGGGATTTGGACCAGCAAGCAGCAGGTCAAGGTGACCTTGAAGGTGAACATCAATGGAGCCAGCCTTCATCCTCCCTCCAGCTTCGCTATCAGGGGAAGTCGAGGCTTCTTGGTCTATGCGGGGCAGCCCAGAGTTTGTTGTACCTGTGGCAAAGCTGGTCATGTGGCAGCCAACTGTAGCACAGTCGTCAGCAAGAACTGCAAACAGGAAGGCCACCAGACAAAGGACTGTAATCAGAGTAAGTGCTGCAACCTGTGTGGTGGAGCAGGCCATCTCTACAAGACCTGCTCCAAGCGCTGCCTCGGTTATGCACAGGCGGCAAGGTCCAAGGAAAGGCTGGAGGAAGGAAAGGTGAACGCGCCTAGTGCTGCAAAGGAAACCAGCAATTCTGCCCCCAGTGAGGAAAATCCATCTTACACACACTATGGGTATGCAGGAGAACACCCAAGGACTGGGACTAGTAGGGGCACCTGGAGTGGTAAGCAACATCCAGCTTTAAATGGGTTTAAAGATTGTTTCCATTAAGGTGCGTAGCGTTAAATCCACTACGCGATGTGTTTCGACCTTGGGCTACCTTGCCAAGGTCAAAGCCGACCCACCATTTCTGCTGGAGTGTGGGATTCCACACCTCAGCACCTACAGGTAATGGTTGCGATGGTGGTCCCAGGGGCCATCGATCTGGTCAGGGGGAAACGATTCCCGTTCCTCCAGCCTGGGTATTCTGCTGCGGGGAAGCAACTTCACCATCTCTGAGGGTAAGGAGGTGGTGGATGGTCGCTTCCTCGTAGCAGACGTAATGTACCAAAACGCTCCACTCTGGTTAATCAATGTGTACATCCCGGCTCAAAACAGCAAGCGCCTGACCGTCCTCCAGCAGCTCCCACTGCTGCTGGCGACATCCAGGCAGGTCACTCTAGGCAGTGACTTCAACTTCATCATTGATGCAACTGGACGATCTGGCAGAGACGTCAGCAGACTGGACACCACGTCCAGACACCTGAGGGAAACAGTAAAAGATGCCAAGCTGCAAGGTATTTCAGCAACCCTGCAGACAGAGCGCAGCGGAGATATACCTGGTCAAGACCGGATGGGTCTGCACGTTCACCTGTTTGTGAACCCATCCTTTCACGGTCAGATCCACCAACGTCAAGCCTGTGTTTTTGTCTGACCACCGCCTCCTACTGGCTGACTGTCACCTACAGGATGTCCAGCAGGTTGGCAGGGGGAAATGGAAGCTGAATGTAAAACTGCTGACTCCAAAGATCATTGAAGAACTCAAAGGGGATTACAAAGGTTGGAGAACCATGAAATCCCTCTTTGAGTCTCCGGTGCGCTGGTGGGAAGCAATCAAGGCAAACGTCAAGAGGTTCTTCATCTTCAAAGGTGTTCAGAGGACAAGAGAGAGACAGAAGAAAATGTCCCAACTCCAGAAAAGCATACAGAATCGGCTCCTGCTGCAGTCAATGGGGGTTGAGGTCAAAGAGGATGTCCATGAGGTGAAGAGCCAGCAGGCCTTGGTCTTTGCCATAGAGGCCTCCAAGATCATCTTCCGGTCCAGAGTCCGCTCCATTGAATACGATGAGATGTGCTCACGTTGTTTCTTCCAAAAGGTACACATAGAGAGCTCTGTGATCAGCAGCCTGAAGGAAGAGGATGGCTTGGTAACATCATTGCAGTCTGGCATACTAAGGATTAGCAAATCCTTTTATGCTGGGCTGTACGACGTGAAGCCCACGGACAGCACGGCCTCCCAGTCCTTCCTGTCATCTATCATGGAGGTCTTAGATGATAGCATGTAGGAGAGTCTGAACAAATCGCTAACTCTGGATGGGCTGACAAAGAGACGAGTAAAACACCCGGGGAAGCGACAGCTTACCAGTCGAGTTGTATTTGTGTGGGGCTAATCAGCCCAGACCTGCTAGAAGTGTATGAGAGTTTGCTTCTGGCGGCAGCATGTCTAAATCCATGAGAAAAGGCATCATCACCTTCATCTACAAGTGGAAGGGGAAGAGGGAGGAAATCAGAAATTGGCGGCCCAGCTCACTGCTTCATGTAGACTACAAGATTCTGTCCAAAGTCATTGCCAGTCGGGTCAAGTTTGATCTGGAGTTGGTGATCCACCCTGACCCGACCTGCTCTGTACCCGGCAGGAAGATCTCCAATAGCCTCACGCTACTCAGGGATACGATCGCCTATGTACGGGACGGGAGGTGGACACCTGCCTCATCAGCTTACGAACATATGAACTGGGAGTGGGAATAGGCCACTCGGCCCTTTGAGCCTGCTCCACTATTCAATAAGTTCATGGCTGAACTGATGACTCCACATTTCCACCTACCCCCAATAACCTTCCACTCCCTTGCTTATCAAGAATCTATCTACCTCTGCCTTAAAAATATTCAAAGGCACTGCTTCCAACGTCTTTTGAGGAAGAGATTTCCAAAGACTCACGACCCTCTGAGAGAAAACATTTCTCCTCATCTCTGTCTTAAATGGGCGACCCCTTATTTTTAAACAGTGACCCCTAGTTTGAGATTCTCCCACAAGGGGAAACATCCTTTCCACATCCACCCTGTCAAGACCCCTCAGGATCTTATACATTTCAATCAAGTCACCTCTTACTCGTCTAAATTCCAGCAGATACAAATCTAGCCTGTCCAATCTTTCCTCGTAAGACAGTCCACCCATTCCAGGTATTAGTCTAGTAAACCTTCTCTGTACTGCCTCCAATGCATTTACATCCTTCCTTAAATAAGGAGACCAGTACTGTACACAGTACTCCAGATGTGGTCTCACCAATGCCCTGTATAGCTGAAGCACAACCTCCTTACTTTTGTATTCAATTCCCCTCGCGACAAACCATAACATTCTATTAGCTTTCCTAATTATGTGCTGTACCTGCATACTAACCTTTTGCAATTCATGCACTAGGACACCCAGATCCCTGTGCATCTCAGAGCTCTGCAATCTCTCACCATTTAGATAATATGCTTCTTTTTTATTCTTCCTGCCAAAGTGGACAATTTCCCACTTTCCAACATTATACTCCATTTGCCAGGTCTTTGCCCGCTCACATAACCTATCTATATCCCTTTGTAGTCCCCTTATGTCCTCTTCACCAGTTACTTTCCTATCTATCGATATCCTACCATCAACAAATTTAGCAACCATATCTTTGGTCCCTTCATCTAAGTCATTTATATAAATTGTAAAAAGTTGAGGCCCCAGCACAGATCCCTATGACACACAACTTGTTACACCTTGCCAACCAGAAAATGACCCATTTATGCCTACCCTCTGTTTCCTGTTAGCTAGCTAATCTTATATCCATGCCAATGTGTTACCCCCTACACCATGAGCTTTTATTTTCTGCAATGTCCTTTGATGTGGCCATCTGGAAATCTAAGTACAATAGAACCACCAGTTCCCCTTTATGCACAGCACATGTAACTCCCTCAAAGAACTCCAATAAATTGATTAAACATGATTTCCCTTTCACAAAACCATGTTGACTCTGCCTGATTACGTTGAATGTTTCTAAATGCCCTGCTATAACGTCTTTAATAATAGCTTCTAACATTTTCCCTAAGACAGATGTTAAGCTAACTGGCCTGTAGTTTCCTGCTTTTCGTCTCCCTCCCTTTTTGAATAAAGGAGTTACATACACTATTTTCCAATCTAACGGAACCTTCCCCGAATCTAGAGAATTTTGGAAAATTAAAACTAACGCATCAATTATCTCACTACCCACTTCTTTTAAGACCCTAGGATGAAGTCCATCAGGACCTGGAGAGGTTTTTGACAGGCTACCGCACACCTACATGATGGACGTGCTCTCCAAAATGGGGTTTGGGGAGGGAATCCACAATTGGATCAAACTGCTCTACACAAACATCAGTAGCGCAGTCTCAATAAATGGGTGGGAATCAGAAAGCTTCCCAATCAAATCTCTTAACCAACATCACTGAAACAAATTATCTAGTTATTATCTCATTGATGAGACCTCACTGTTTGCAATTTTGGCTGGCATGTTTTCTATATTACATCAGTGACTGCACTTCATACATGCACTTCAGTGGCTGCAAAGAACTTTGAAAAGCACTATATAAATGCAAGTCATTCTTTATTTTGTATTTGGGATTATCTGACTGGTGGTTAGATTGTGATTTAATTCACTTTTTTGCACTGGAGCACCCAGCTGCTAATCAGTCTGCCGTCAAGGAACTTTATATTTCAACTCTATTTTTTGTACTTATATTTAAATTAATTTTCAAGTTCAATACTTTCCACATTTTTGAAAGGGTGGGATTCAGCAGATTTTGTTGGACTGTATTCCTGCTGCCCTTTTGCTGTTTCCCCTCCAAATGTCCTGATTAACCAATTGGAAGCCATGCCCAGTCTGTGATATCAGATGTGACATTACCCTATATGAGGAATAGGAACTTTCAGCCAATCATGTTTCAGCATTTGATGAGGTATAATGGGATGTCCTTCGAATGCGGAAGGTGATTGGAGGAGCTGCTGACTGTTGTCCAAGTGGCAGTTCATGGGGCGACGATAAAAGCCAAGGCTCTGCTTCAGCCACTTGATGTCATTGGGTAAGACTGTGTCTGCATATGACTGCCTTTCTAATTGCATGCATTACCATCAAATGAGGAGTGGTCGAAGGGCTTCCCTCTTTTCCCTCTCCTTGTTTGACCACAACAGATTTAATTCTTTCTTAAAGTGGATGTATTGGCCAATTCAGTAGGTGTTTGATTATTTACTTGCTATGATCATAACAAGAACCAATTGGACAGGTTTTCTTGGGTTAACAAAGAAAGAGGTTAACTTTATTGTACCTAAACCGAACCAATAAAATAATGAACAGTGCATCAACTTTCACTCTCACACACACACGAGAGGTTTACACACACACAAATAGATTACAGAGTGGAGAAAGGTAGATTGGTTGAGTTAGAGTCCATAAAAAAGGTATACAGGCTATGAAGATTGGTGATTTGGCTGGCTTCTAGCTAAATTCAGTGGTCCTGAGGCTTTTCGTTTGAAGAGGTAGATGACTGGTTCAGTGAGTCTCTTGGAGATAGCGATGCGGTTGATTTCCTCCAATGGCTTTCAGATTGTAGCCAGAGTATGCAAAGGTGGTCATTCAACAAGCAGGATTCGAAAGCTTTCAAGCTGGAATGGAGAGAGACAGAGAGAGAGAGAGCGGGACCCCCCACTTAGGGGCTGCACATGTCAGAGTCCAGTTGCTTCTCCTCTGCTGCAGAGAAAAACACCAGCTTAAAACCACAGATGGGGAGGGGTTTGTCACGTGGTGTCATTAAAACTGAACTCAGCTGCGCAAGTTGCCAAGTTCTTAAGTTCAATGAATATATCACGTCAGTCTAGACCCTCCACCATTGCGTGAATCAGTATTTATTGAACTTATGAACTTGGCAGCTCACGCAGTTGAGTTCAATTTTAACAACACCATGTACGCCCAAATAGATGGTATTGCCATGGATCCCCTCTAGGCCCAGCTCTCTCAAACATCTTTGTTGGGTTCCATGAGAAACGAGTCTTCGAGGGAATGACACCTAACCTCCTACCTCTTGCATATTTCCGATATGTAGATGATACGTTTGCTATATTTGAATCCGCAGCTGCGTGTAACAATTTCCTTACATTTCTTACTAGGCTCCATCCTGCGCTCAAATTCACCTTTGAAATGGAGCAGTCAAATGAGCTCCCTTTCCTTGACGTACTAGTTGAGAAATCTGCTAGGGGTTCTCTACCATGGTCTACCTTCACTGGTAAATACACGTGTTGGGATTCTTACAGTTCCACACGCTATAAGATTAGGACATCAGACAGGAACTCTCAAAAGTTGAATGGGAGAGGCTGTTTACAGGTAAAGGGACGTCTGGCAAGTGGGAGGCTTTTAAAAGTGAGATAGGAAGAGTTCAGGGCCGGCATGTTCCTGTTAGATTGAAGGGCAAGGCTGGCAAGTTTAGGGAACCTTGGTTGATGAGGGATATTGAGGGTCTGGTCAGGACAAAGAAGGAGGCATATGTCAGGTATAGGCAGCTGGGATCAAGCGAGTCCCTCGAGGAGTATAGGGGATGTAGGAGTACACTTAAGAAGGAAATTAGGAGGGCGAACAGGGGCCATGAGATTTCCCTAGCAGATAAGATAAAGGAGAATCCTAAAAGATTCTATCGGTATATTAAGAGTAAAAGGGTAGCTAGGGAGAGAGTAGGTCCCCTTAAAGATCAGTGTGGTAATCTATGTGTGGAACCACGGGAAATGAGCGATGTCTTAAATGAATACTTTTTGTCTGTATTTACCATGGAGAAGGTCATGGAAGCTAGTGAGTTCAATGGAGGGAACACCGATATCCTGAAGCATATCAACATTACAAAGGAGGAGGTGTTGGAGGTTTTGAAGCGCATTAAGGTGATAAATCCCCAAGGCCTGACCAGGTGTATCCTAGGATGCTATGGGAAGCAAGGGAGGAGATTGCTGGTGCCCAGGCAGAGATTTTTGTATCATCGTTAGCCATGGGTGAGGTACCGGAAGACTGAAGGATAGCTAATGTTGTGCCTTTATTTAAGAAGGGCAGCAGGGATAAGCCAGGGAACTACAGGCCAGTGAGCCTTACATCAGTGGTGGGAAAGTTATTGGAAGGGATTCTGAGAGACAGGATTTATATGCATTTGGAAAGGCAAGGTCTGATTAGGGATAGTCAGCATGGTTTTGTGCATGGGAAATCATGTCTCACAAATTTGATTGAGTTTTTTGAGGAGGTGACTGAGAGGATTGACGAGGGCAGGGCGGTGGACGTTGTCTACACAGACTTTAGCAAGGCCTTTGACAAGGACCCACATGGTAGGCTGGTCCGGAAGGTTCGAACATATGGGATCCAGGGTGAGCTAGCAAATTGGATACAAAATTGGCTTGGTGATAGGAGGCAGAGGGTGGTAGTGGAGAGTTGTTTTTCAGATTGGAGGCCGGTGACCAGTGGTGTGCCACAGGGATCGGTGCTTGGCCCTCTGTTGTTTGTCATATATATTAATGACTTGGATGAGAATGTAGGGGGCATGATTAGTAAGTTTGCAGATGACACCAAAATTGGTGGTTTAGTGGACAGTGAAGAAGGTTGTCTAAGGTTACAACAGGATATAGATCAACTGGGAAAGTGGGCAAGGGATTGACAAATGGAATTTAACGCAGACAAGGGCATAGTGATGCATTTTGGGAAGTTAAACCAGGGCAGGACATATACAGTGAATGGCAGGGCCCTGGGGAGTGTTGTTGAGCAGAGAGACCTGGGGGTGCAAGTACATAGTTCCCTGAAAGTGGCAACACAGGTCGACAGAGTGGTGAAGAAGGCGTATGGCATGCTTGCCTTCATCGGCCGAGGCATTGAGTACAAGAGTTGGGACGTCATGTTACGGGTGATAGATATAGGACAGATGTTAGAGGTAGTTTCTTTACTCAGAGAGTAGTAGGGGCGTGGAACGCCCTGCCTGCAACAGTAGTAGACTCGCCAACTTTAAGGGCATTTAAGTGGTCATTGGATAGACATATGGATGAAAATGGAATAGTGTAGGTCAGATGGTTTCACAGGTCGGCGCAACATCGAGGGCCGAAGGGCCTGTTCTGCGCTGTAATGTTCTATGTTCTATGTTCTATGTTACAGTTGTACGTAACATTGGTTAGGCCGCATTTGGAGTACTGTGTGCAGTTCTGGTCGCCGCACTACAGGAAAGACGTGATTAAGCTAGAGAGGGTCCAGCAAAGATTCACAAGGATGTTGCCTGGTTTGGAGGGCTTGAGTTATAAAGAGAGATAGGCTAGGTCTGTTTTCCCTGGAGTGAAGGAGGCTGAGAGGGGACATGATAGAGGTATATAAAATTATGGGAAGCACCGGCAGCTGACGCCATTGCCGGGATCGGACAGCCCACCCCCTCCACGTGATCAGGGCTGGGGGTGGGGGTGGAGTGGCGGCCTGCTCCGGCTATTTAAATGAGCCGCCACGCTCGGAATTGCAGCGGCTCTTTGGTGTGCGGCCCGCATTTTTTCCGCCCGCCGCCGAATTCAGTCCTGGGTTATAGTGACTTACAAAATCCTCCTGGCACTGAACTTTCTTACATGCTGTTTAAACTTAATAGTTTTAAATTAAAGCCCATTCTTTCTAGCATGATTATTAATTCATTAATTACAACCCAGTAAAGGTCCATTGCTTTGTAATCATTGTTTCTGACACACTCTCAGGGATCCTGTATCCACCCTCAGTTCCAAAAGGAGAACAGTGTAAAATATGTGGAAATGTTCTTTATTAGCAGACAGAAACAGGAATAACCTTCCAGTCACGCAACCTGTACAGAAAAGATACAGCAATCTGATGCCAGACACACAAAAGCTCTGCCCTCACAGATCACCAGGGACCCCACCCACTTCATATATCCCCAGACGAGGGTCCAACCACCCCAGTTCTGAAAAGCGATGAGGTGAAGTAATTTGTTTAACTTCTTTCTTCAAGGAGCATGGCGGCAGTGCGAGAAATCCTCAAAGACGTGGACGAGACCTTGTGCGATCATGCACTCTGTCAGCACCCACTGTGCTGGGAAACCATGAGGCGGCTGGAGCGCAGGCTTCCTCGCAGGAAATTACAGTCTGTCCCCAAAATCCCTCCGGAAAACGAAGGTAAAGGTGTAGGTGGAGGCGGGTTAAATGAGACGATTTCCAGGCTGGGAATCCAGTGATTCATTTCTGGCACAGATTTGGTTTTTTTGCGTCAATGTTTGTTTGAACTGGATTAACGTCTGTAGAGATAATATCAGTAATACAGAGTGCTGTGGGGAAGAGGGGTTACTGAGTGACAGTGTGAGGGAGCTGGATTAGCAACAGAAGAGATACAGTATGAGGGAGATGGGGGCAGGGGGTTGTGCAAAGTGGAGGGAAGCTTGTGTGGAGGCGGGGATTGTGAGGAGTGGAGGGGGGTGTTGTGCGGGGGTTGAGGGTTGTGTGGGGTGTGTGAGGTTGTGCAGAGGCGGTGAAGGCTGTGCGAAGGCGGGGGGTTGTTGTGCGGAGGTAGGGAGGTTAAGTGGGGTGGAAGAAGGAGTTGGGCGGAGGCAGTGTGTTGTGTGGGGAGGAGGTTGGTTAGGTGGGGTCATGTGAGGTGGGGAGGGAGGAGTTGTGCGGAGGTGGGGCTGGATCCCTAAAGTTCTTGTTGCCCAGGGTCTCAAGGTTTCTCCTGTGACCCTGACACACAAATGTGATTCCTCGCTGTATAATCCATCTTTCCTGAGGGTGCTACCTCAGGCCATGGACGCCTGCTGCTTTGGCCAAGGAAGCCTCGATCTCTCTGCATCTGTCCTGCTGGTGTTTTAGTGGGTTTTGGGTAGCTTGCGGTAACGTTCCACTATGACCACATCAGTCAGCAGGAGCCTGAGGTGTTGCCTAGAGTCCGAGCAGCAGAGGGCACTGCCGAACACTGGCCCAAGAGGATGACTCCAAATTAATTTAGGAAAGAAAAATAAAGCTACCTTCTTGCCAGTGGCCACGTGACCGACTATGCCCTGAGGCCTGGTGCATTGAAACTCTGTGCACTTTTCAGCAGGACTTCCCCAGCGGAGACCAGGGATTTCTCCTCTCCCCAAGAACAGCAGCAGCTTGCCTTTATATAGTGCCTTTAATGTAGTAAATCCCCACAAGATATTAATCAGACAACAATTGACAGGGACTCACAAAAGGAGATGTCAGGACCGGTGACCAAATGATAATGATTCTCAAGGCCAAATGATCAACCAATGTAAATGTGATGAGTGGGTGGATTTGGGATTGGGATCAGATTTTCTGCACTCTATACAGTCCAAATAAGAGGCCAATATGTGGGACTGGTGTTTGCACCCCTTTTTTAAACAGACAGAAGACTGGTGGGGGGTGCAGAGGTTTTGGAGCTGTTATCCATTACTGTAGCCTCTGAACCTGATCCAATCCAATAGCTTTCTGGCAGTGATCTGTGAGTCGCAGTCAGAAGCTGAAGCTCTCCCTGTACTACTGGGACACTGCCTCATTGCCTCAGCTAACTGTGCAGGCCATATATCGAACCACTGCTGTCTAACCTGCTGCAGCCCTACAAACCCCTGGAGATCTCTGAGCTCCTCCAATTCTGGTTTCTTGCACATTCCCGATTTTAATCTCTTCACGATTGGTAACCGTGCATTCAGCTGTCTGATTTCGCCCAAAACCTCTCTTCCCCTCCACTTCTCTCTCCTCCATTAAGATGTTCCTTAAAACGGACTTCTTTGACCAGTGTTTTGGACACCTGTCCAAGTAGAATTTTATCTAGCCAGCAAAGGTGGGAGTGGAGGTGTGGGGTGGGGGGTGGAGGGGGGCGGATGGCCGTAAAATCGGGGTGGTCCTGCTCACCAGGAAACCACATGTCGTGACATCAGCAGCGGGAAAACTCCGAGGCGGTGTTGCCACCACAACGCGGTGGGACTCGTGAATTGGTGAACAGCTAGTTAGAATGCATTTGCATTGAACTGAAGGCAATTTTATGGGGGGTTTCCACTTTTGTCAATGTGCACGGGGATCAAGTGCCTTCAAATCCTTGACTTGTTTATAGATGGCGACACCAAGGTGAGGCCTCAGTGTCACTGTGGGAGGGCAGCCATGGTAAACAGTGGATAGGAGAAGAGGGGGCAAAAAGGCCATTGTTGGCCTGTGGTGCTGGGCTCTCTGCAAGGGTGAGTGCAGAGGAGCATTAGCGCGCCTTCAGAGGAGAGTAGTAACAGGAAGGTCCCAGAGCATGATCAAGATCATCTCTCCAAGGACAGCACATGGAGGGGCAGAGACAAGCTGGCATGGGTCTCATATGCCCAGTCTTTGTGGACCCCCGTGCTGCACAACAGAGGGGCAGAGGGAGGGAGGACCAGGAGCCAGCTGGGCATGCTGGTGATGCTCAAATAGGGGAGCGGGCTGCTGCTAGCCTTGCAAAGAAGGACCTATCCGTGCCAGAGTGTGTACTGGACTCGCCTCAACTGCCTGCAAATGTCCAAGCGGCAGTGTCAGCGAAGACTACGGTTCTCCAAGGAGGCCTTGACCAACTTACACGTCATGCTGCAGGGACAGCTACAATGTATGAGTTTCGGTGGATACCCAGTGCCCGTGGCTGAGTAGAACACCATGACACTCAACTTCTATGCGTCTGGCTCTTTCCAGGGTTCCACTGGGGACATGTGTGGGGTCTCCCAGGCAATAGCCCCCCGCTGCATCAAGGAGGTGACCAATGCCCTGTTCAAGAGGGCCGGCAATTATGTGCATTACTGGACCAACCATGGCAGTCAGCCGGAAAGGGCCATCGGCTTCAGGGCGATCGCTGGGTTTCCCCTAGGTGTAAGGTGTTATCAACTGCTACTCCCATGGAGCAGCCAGCCGCCTTCATCAACATTCATCCATTCAATAAATGTCAGCTGATCTGCGGTGACCGAAAGTGTTTCCTGCAGGTGAGTGCCCGCTTCCCGGGAAGCAGCCACGACACCTACATACTTCGACAGTCCCAGGTGTCACAGCTTTTCAAGCCCCCCCACTCTCTATCAGGGTTGGATTCTCAGGGACAAAGACATTGATGACATGGCTACTGACCCCTGTTAGGAATCCCCGCATTGAAGCAGAGGAGAGATACAACACTTGCCAGGAGTCTATCCCAGCAACCATTGAGTAGGACATTGGGCTGCTGAAGATGAGGTTCCGGTGCCTCGATCAATCTGGTGGAGTCCTGCAGTATGACCCCATGAGCGTATCACGTATGGTGGTGGTCTGCTGTGTTCTGCACAATCTAGCAGTGCAGAGGGGGAAGGCCTTGTATGAAGAGGATCGTATGTATGAGAGTATGATTGTATGAGAGATCGCCAGTCCTCATCCGATGAGGAGGATGTGGAGGAGGCTACTGAGCAGGCAGCACTGGATATTAATTTCCTAGCACCAGAGGCCGCTGAGAGACGCACAAGGGAGGCAAAAGATAAACCCACTTCCTGCCACCATGATAGCCTCTCAAAGTGAACTCAATCTCACTGTATTCCACCTGTTGCCCCCTTCCTACCTCACCACCACCTTCTTAAGGGCAATTAGGGATGGGCAATAAATGCTGGCCTAGCCAGCGATGCCCACATCCCCTGAACGAATAAAGAGAAACCTCAGTACACAGTGCCCAGTTTCACCATGCGCTCTGGCACATCTGAGATACTTACCAAAGGGGGCCTGTGTCTACATGGCAGCCCATTGAGGGAGCAAGGGTAAAGGTTATATCTCACAAGGCAGCATTGAGAACGTGAGCCATTTACAGCAATGAATCTGACCTCTATTTATTCGCACAATTGGAACAAGGCCAAGTGTGTCTAGGTGCTCTTCTTTATATGCTTTTGCATTTTCTAAGCAGTACGACCCCTGTGCTGGCAGCTGAGGTGGAGGCAGGCTGCTGAACGGGCTGTCTGTTGGCCTGGGATGATTTTGGCGGATGTCCTCTGGGTGCCTGAGACCTGGAAGGCCCCAGCTGCCTGAGGGATTCCTGGACAGGTGCAGGAGCCTCCTCAGTCATCACAGTTACTGGAGCTAGGGTCACTGGTGGAGGAATTGAGGAGCCATTGTCCACACGTGGGAGTGCCCTGAGGGGAGCCCCCAGATGTGGAGGTCAGACTCTCCTCCCTTTCAAGGCGCAATGGAACCTCCCTGCTAACCAGAGAACAACGAGAATCTAGAGAAGACTCCAGACTCCATCTCTCGCCTGGCTACTACAGCGTTGATCCCATGGCTAAGGTGATGGTGTGCTGGTCTGCGCACATCTATAGGATCTGGCTGTCCGGGAGGGTAGCCAGCCTCTCGATGGAGGAAGCCATGCACTCACACACCTGAGACTTGGCTGCACTCATGGCATGGATGGACTCCTCCATCATTGGCTCATGACTGCACATGGCCTCTGACAGCGAGCTCTGCCAGATGTTCCCTTTCCTCTGTCTTCAACTGCAGCATACCCTTTGCTGTCATCATCAGCCTGGGGCTCAACATGGGCCTGGCCATCCACAGTCCTCTGACTGTCAGTGGCCTTGTCTGTCACAGTCTCTGTCAGCTGCTCAGGTGCGTGTGTGGTTCTCCCACCAGCTTGTGACCTTGAATCTAATTCCGAGTGCATACCCACCGAGTTGAAAGTATCTGCGCTGGTGGAGGGTGCAGGGGAATAATGTGACGGTGCATCATCTGACTGCTGCTTCTCCTCCTCAGAGGTCGATGGCAGCCCCCTGTCCTAGCAGCTGCGCTTGCCTCTAAAGTGCCATGACCTGCATGAGAGAACACAAACATTTGTGAGTTAGGTTGTTCTGAATTTCTCATGCCAACCATATGTGATGTGGATCTCCAGAAGTGTGGTGGAGAACACATGAACATAATGTCTCCTCACTCTCTTGTGCTGATACTCCATTCTCACTGTCCGCGAATTCATGACAGGCCTGGGCCCCCGCTAGCTCCAGAGCCCCCTAGTCTGCCATCATTGGAGGATGTATGTTAGGGATCCCACTGCCAGTCCTCAATGTCTCCCAGGTTTACTGGCCTGTTTCTTCTGCAAGCAGTTAAACTTTGCTCATAGAGCAACAGATCAAGTGGCAGCCCCTCGTTCCCTTAATGGGGTCTCCTAAATGGTTCTTCCCCACATCTGCTCTCAGGGGATGCAATGAATGTGGGCTCTGAAAGAAGGTGGCCTGTCGCTGAGATGCAGCCTGCATCTGTTTAACCCCCTTGCCACCACCTTTGTGGTCACTCCCTCCCGCTTAGCCACATGCAAGCCCCAAAGAGGAGATAGATACGGAGGACTCACTTTGAGGTCGTTGACACTCTTGCGGCACTGGACCCAGTTCCGGGGGTGATCCCATGGCTGCTGACCTCCTCTATGATCTCCATCTAGGCTTGCCTGGTCAGGTGGGAGGATCTCCATCCATCCCTTGGGAAGAGGACCTCACGCCTTTCCCTTGTAGCCTGGAGGAGAAACTACAGGGAGCTATCACTAAACTATGGGGCCACCCAGTGTCTTGCCTCAGAGATAATCCCAACTGGCTCCCAGTCTGTCTGTTGGGTTCTCAGTCCTGGTGCAGGGGTGCATGGGGAGTCCAGCAGTAATGGCAGTAGTGGATGGTGGGGCCAACAGTAATGGCAGCAGCAGAGGAGTTCAGCAGCACTCCAGAGTCACTGCATCTGAGAAAGGCAGCAGTACAAGCAAGGTTGTCAGCTGATGCCGCCATTAACGCCTCGTAGCCCGCCTCCGTCCTGCAATTAGATGGGCCCTGAGCCTCGGTTATGGTAATTGGCTGATTGCCTGATTGCCTCATGATTGTGGTCAACTGGCTGCACATATGACATACAGTGACGGCACCCACTTGTGGTGCCACTTCTGGGAACTGCACCAGGCTGACACAGGGCGGCGCAGTGGTTAGCACCGCAGCCTCACAGCTCCAGCGACCCGGGTTCAATTCCGGGTACTGCCTGCGTGGAGTTTGCAAGTTCTCCCTGTGTCTGCGTGGGTTTCCTCCGGGTGCTCCGGTTTCCTCCCACATGCCAAAGACTTGCAGGTTGATAGGTAAATTGGCCATTAGAAATTGCCCCTAGTATAGGTAGGTGGTAGGGGAATATAGGGACAGGTGGGGATGTGGTAGGAATATGGAATTAGTGTAGGATTAGTATAAATGGGTGGTTGATGGTCGGCACAGACTCGGTGGGCTGAAGGGCCTGTTTCAGTGCTGTATCTCTAAACTAAACTAAACTGACAAAATTCAGGCCAGTATCTCTTTAAATGTCTCAGTCTCAAATTTTGTCTGATTCCTGTGAAGTGCCTCAGGATGCTACTATGTTATTATGGACTGGTGGGAAATGGTGTGGGTGACTTCTACTTTTCACTGATAGTGTTTTAAAAATAGTGCTTTAGTCCCAAAGTGTTTTTAAGGGTCAAATAAATAGACAAATGACAGGTTTTCTCATAAGTTAGAAAAAGAAAGATTAATATTTATTTAAGACAATAACCAAAAAATGTTCATGACCTCACCCACTCAGACATTCATGTACACACAGACACACACACACACACGCACACCCACATACACACACATGCACACAAAAAGATAGAGAATAGAGTCATAGAATGCAGTTAGAGTCCAATTGTGGTAAAAGAGTTCGTTATTTTAAGAAAACCTTTTGAAGCTTTTTGGGAGCAAATCTTTCAATGGTGCAGGCATGAATGTTTGTTGTCTGGAAAAGGATGAAGTGTTGCAGGCTCCTTGTGTTTAAGTCTCAATTTGAAGTTGATGGTGGAAATCTTTGGTTCATTTTCACAGATGGGGAGCTTCAAAGTCACTTTGCAATTTCCCTGCCGCAGTATTTAAAAGATGTTATCAGGAGAGCTCCTGCTTAGTTGGAACCGTCTCACAGCTGTTCTGGCCGAAAATGACCTTTTCTGGCTGTTCTGCCTCTCTCTCTCTTTCTCTCTCTCAAGAGAGATACCTTTTAAGGTAGAAACTTGTCAGGTTGTGGTGTCAGTCAGGTGACTAAGGACTCTCCCCTGGAGTAATTCATACAATGTTCCTGGATATGAGAACCTCCTGCCCCTTACCTTAAATCTATGCCCCCTGGTCATTGATAGCTCCCCTCATAATTTTGTATACCTGTATCAGGTCTCTCCTCAGCCTTCTCTGCTCTAAGGAAAACAACCCTAGCCTATCCAGTTTCTCTTCATAGCTGAAATGCTCCAGCCCAGGCAACATCCTGATGAATCTCCTCTGCACCCTCTCCAGTGCAATCACATCCTTCCTATAGTGTGGCGACCAGCACTGTACACAATACTCCAGCTGTGACCTAAAGATTGATGAAGACAAATGTAGGTCCCTTACAGTCAGAAACAAGGGAATTTATTATGGGGAACAAAGAAATGGCTGACCAACTAAATGCATACTTTGGTTCTGTCTTCACAAAGGAGGACACAAGTATCATACCAGAAATGTTGGGGAACACAGGGTTTAGTGAGAGAGAGGAACTGAAGGAAATCAGTATTAGTAGAGAAATGGCATTGGGGAAATTGCTGGGATTGAAGACCGATAAATCCCCAGAACCTGATAGTCTACATCCCAGAGTACTTAAGGAAGTGGCCCTAGAAATAGTGGATGCATTGGTGGTTATTTTCCTAGATTCTATAGACTCTGGAACAGTTCCTACAGATTGGAGAGTAGCTAATGTAACCCCACTATTTAAAAATGGAGGTAGAGAGAAAGCAGGGAATTATAGACCAGTCAGCCTGACGTCAGTAGTGGGAAAAATTCTAGAGTCCATTATCAAAGATTTTATAGCAGAGCACTTGGAATTGGTAGAATCGTATAGTCAGCATGGATTTACGAAAGGGAAATCATGCTTGACAAATCTACTAGAATTCTTCGAGGATGTAACTAGTAGTGTTGATGAGGGACAGCCAGTGGGTGTGGGTTTATTTGGCTTTCGACATAAGAGATTAGCGTGTAACATTAAAGCGCTTGGGATTGGGGGTAGTGTATTGCGATGGATAGAAAATTGGTTGGCAGACAGGAAACAAAGAGTAGGAATAAACGGGTCTTTTTCCGAATGGCAGGCAGTGACTAGTGAGGTACTGCAGGGATCGGTGCTGGTACCCCAGCTATTCACAATATACATTAATGATTTAGATGAGGGAACTAAATGTAATATCTCCAAATTTGCAGATGACACAAAACTGGGTGGGAGGGTGAGTTGTAAGGAGGATGCAGAGGGGCTTCAGGGTGATTTGGACAAGTTGAATGAGTGGGCAAATGCATGGCAGATGCAGTATAATGTGGATAAATGTGAGGTTATCCACTTTGGTAGCAAAAACAGGAAGGCAGATTATTATCTGAACAGCTATAAACTGAGAGAGGGGAATATGGAACGAGACCTGGGTTTTCTCGTACACAAGTCACTGAAGGTAAGTATGCAGGTGCAACAGGAGGTAAAAAAGGCAAATGGTATGTTGGCCTTCATAGCAAGAGGATTTGAGTACAGGAGCAGGGATGTCTTGCTGCAATTATACAGGGCCTTGGTGAGGCCACACCTGGAATATTGTGTGCAGTTTTGGTCTCCTTATCTGAAGAAGGATGTTCTTGCTATAGAGGGAGTGCAGCGAAGGTTTACCAGACTGATTCCTAGGATGATGGGACTGACGTATGAGGAGAGATTGAGTCAGTTAGGATTATATTCGCTGGAGTTCAGAAGAGTGAGGGGGGATCTCACTGAAACCTATAAAATTCTAACAGGCCTTGACAGGATAGATGCAGGAAGGATGTTTCCGATGGTGGGGGAGTCCAGAACCAGGGATCATAGTCTAAGGATACAGGGTAAACCTTTCAGGACTGAGATGAGGAGAAATTTCTTCACCCAGAGAGTAGTGAGCCTGTGGAATTTGCTACCACAGAAAGCAGTTGAGGCCAAAACCTTGTATGTTTTCAAGAAGGAGTTAGATCTCGCTCTTGGGCGAAAGGGATCAAAGGATATTGGGGGGAAAGCGGGAACAGGTTACTGAGTTGGATGATCAGCCATGATCATAATGAATGGCGGAGCAGGCTCGAAGGGCCAAATGGCCTACTCCTGCTCCTATTTTCTATGTTTCTATGATTCTAACTAACGTTTTATACAGCTCCATCATAACCTCCCTGCTCTTACACTCTATGCCTCAGCTAATAAAGGCAAGTATCCCATATACCTTCCTAACCACCTTATCTATCTGTGCTGCTGCCTTCGGTGATCTATGGACAAGTACCCCAAGGTCCCTCTGACCCTCTGTACTTCCTAGTGTCCTACCACCCATTGTATATTCCCTTGCCTTTTTAGTCCTCCCAAAATGCATCACACTTCTCAGAATTATCATAATCATAAGGCAAAGAAATGAAGCACAAACAAGCCTTCTTAGGTTTAAAGAAGATAATTGAAATTTATTAAAACTTAAACTCTAATTCGGTTAACGCCTATGGATACACACCGCACCCCACGCTAGAATGCATACGCGATAGATACATGCAAATAGAGACAGAAAAGAGCAGACGAAAAAATAAAGTAGTGAGGTTTGAGGCAATATCAGAAGAGCTTCTTGTTACTGCGCTTCGAGCTCACTGTAGTCCTTTTGGTAGGTAGTTCTTGCTTGTAGGTAATTCTTGCTTTTCATCGGGGCCCAGTATTCTTCTTAAACCTTGTTCTCTGTAGGAGACTTTTCTGTCTTGAGTTTCATATGTCTTCAGTGGATCTTCAGTCCCATGAGAAAGAGTTAAGAGCAGGCAGAAGAGAGATGTTCTCAGTCCAGGAGCAAAAAGCTTTCTGAGTTCAAATTCCCTGTGGCAGTGCAAATTCAAAAAGCACCAACAACCAGTTAGTCATGTGACTAAACTGGCCTGACCAGGTCTGTTTGTGTATTCAGCCATTTTAGCAGTTAACCTGGAATGCTAGTCTCTCACCTTTAATGTCTGGTAATCAAAAGTCCATTGTGGATTAAATTGGAGCAGGGAGTGGCCCCTTTGTCCGTTCCAGGTACTGTCTGTTACTATGCAAATGTCTTTCCAGTCAAGGGTCTGGTGTTTTTTTTTAAAACAAGTTCTTTCTTTACTCCAGTAACAGTTTAAAAATCAATGTTCATGTGGTGAAATTAAGGTGTCTCACTCTTGGCAGGTGGGGGCCTGCATGACAATATACATTGTGACCCGTGGAGAAGTGAGACTAGAACAAACAGTGCACTCCTCCTGGCTCGGTCATAACACTGTATTAATAGAGTAGATTGGAAGAAACTGTTCCCACTGGCAGAGGGTCGATATCCAGAGGACACAGGTTTAAGGGAATTAGCAAATAACTAGACGAAACATGAGATTTTTCTTTACACACAGTGAGTTGCTATAATCCGGACCTGCCTGAAAGGGGGGTGGAAGCAGATCCAAAAGTAACTTTCAAAACCAACTTGGATAAATTCTTCAATAAGAAAAGTTGCCGGGCTGGGAGGACAAAACAAGGGAGTGGGAAGAATTGGAGAATCCTTCCAAAGCACTGGCACAGGCACAATGGGCCAAATGGACTCCTGTTGTGAAGCATGATCAAAGGAAATTGGAGCATTGACTGAACCCTGTGCTAGAAATTGTTTACCTTTCATTTTGCAGGTGAGTTACCAGCACTGAGTATACTGGAGCTTCCCCAGTGGAGTGCAGACCAGAGTGTTTGCGTATCGAATCTACATGTAACATCAGAAAAAACAGCTACCAGCTCACGGACATATGGACAAGCCCATCCTGGTAGCACATACACAATCAGTATGATGGGGTGCAGCTTGGGAAACAGGTGAGGCCCGAAAGAGATTTGGAGAAAAGTCAACAGCCATTGATGGAATTGAATTAAAAAACGAATCAGATTTGAGATCCATATAACATTTCAAATTTATCTTTTAAAACATGAAATTTGAAGAAACAAAGAGGTTGGAAAGTGTTAGAGTTAAGAGGAAAGCATCAACCTGTGTAACCTACACCTCTCTTCACTGCAGTGATGATTGTGTGTATCCTACACCTCCATTCACTGCAGTGATGATTGTGTGTATCCTACAGTGCATTCACTGCAGTGATGATTGTGTGTATCCTACACCTCCATTCACTGCAGTGATGATTGTGTGTATCCTACAGTGCATTCACTGCAGTGATGATTGTGTGTATCCTACGCCTCCATTCACTGCAGTGATGATCGTGTATATCCTATGCCTCCATTCACTGCAGTGATGATTGTGTGTATCCTACACTCCATTCACTGCAGTGATGATTGTGTGTATCCTACAGTGCATTCACTGCAGTGATGATTGTGTGTATCCTACACCTCCATTCACTGCAGTGATGATTGTGTGTATCCTACAGTGCATTCACTGCAGTGATGATTGTGTGTATCCTACACTCCATTCACTGCAGTGATGATCGTGTATATCCTATGCCTCCATTCACTGCAGTGATGATTGTGTGTATCCTACAGTGCATTCACTGCAGTGATGATTGTGTGTATCCTACACTCCATTCACTGCAGTGATGATCGTGTATATCCTACACTCCATTCACTGCAGTGATGATTGTGTGTATCCTACACTCCATTCACTGCAGTGATGATTGTGTGTATCCTACACTCCATTCACTGCAGTGATGATTGTGTGTATCCTACGCCTCCATTCACTGCAGTGATGATTGTGTGTATCCTACACTCCATTCACTGCAGTGATGATTGTGTGTATCCTACGCCTCCATTCACTGCAGTGATGATTGTGTGTATCCTACACTCCATTCACTGCATGTGATGATTGTGTGTATCCTACACTCCATTCACTGCAGTGATGATTGTGTGTATCCTACACTCCATTCACTGCAGTGATGATTGTGTGTATCCTACGCCTCCTTTCACTGCAGTGATGATTGTGTGTATCCTACACTCCATTCACTGCAGTGATGATTGTGTGTATCCTACACTCCATTCACTGCAGTGATGATTATGTGTATCCTACGCCTCCATTCACTGCAGTGATGATTGTGTGTATCCTACACTCCATTCACTGCAGTGATGATTATGTGTATCCTACGCCTCCATTCACTGCAGTGATGATTGTGTGTATCCTACACTCCATTCACTGCAGTGATGATTGTGTGTATCCTACACTCCATTCACTGCAGTGATGATTATGTGTATCCTACGCCTCCATTCACTGCAGTGATGATTGTGTGTATCCTACGCCTCCATTCACTGCAGTGATGATTGTGTGTATCCTACGCCTCCATTCACTGCAGTGATGATTGTGTGTATCCTACACCTCCATTCACTACAGTGATGATTCTGTGTATCCTACGACTCCATTCAATGGAGTGATGATTGTGTGTATCCTACACTCCATTCACTGCAGTGATGATTGTGTGTATCCTACGCCTCCATTCACTGCAGTGATGATTGTGTGTATCCTACACCTCCATTCACTACAGTGATGATTCTGTGTATCCTACAACTCCATTCAATGGAGTGATGATTGTGTGTATCCTACACCTCCATTCACTACAGTGATGATTCTGTGTATCCTACACCTCCATTCACTAGAGTGATGATTGTGTGTATCCTACAACTCAATGGAGTGATGATTGTGTGTATCCTACGCCTCCATTCACTACAGTGATGATTCTGTGTATCCTACAACTCCATTCACTGCAGTGATGATTGTGTGTATCCTAAACTCCATTCACTGCAGTGATGGTTGTGTGTATCCTCCGCCTCCATTCACCTGCAGTGAATATTGTGTGTATCCTACACTTCATTCAATCCAGTGATGATTGTACGTGTCCATTCACTGCAGTGAAGATTGTTGGTAATCTACAGTCCAGTAACAGCAGCGATGATTGTGTGTATCCTACGCCTTCATTCACTACAGTAATGATTGTATCCTACACCTCCATTCACTGCAGTTATGACTGTGTGTATCTTACACTCCATTCACTACAGTGATGATTGTGTGTATCCTACGCCTTCATTCACTACAGTAATGATTGTATCCTACACCTCCATTCACTGCAGTTATGACTGTGTGTATCTTACACTCCATTCACTACATCGATGATTGTGTGTATCCTACACTCCATTCACTACAGTGTTGAGTGTGTGTATCCTACACTCCATTCACTGCAGTGATTATTGTGTGTATCCTACACTCCATTCACTGCAGTGATTATTGTGTGTATCCTACACTCCATTCACTGCAGTGATTATTGTGTGTATCCTACACTCCATTCACTGCAGTGATTATTGTGTGTATCCTACACTCCATTCACTGCAGTGATTATTGTGTGTATCCTACACTCCATTCACTACAGTGTTGAGTGTGTGTATCCTACACTCCATTCACTGTAGTGATTATTGTGTGTATCCTACACTCCATTCACTGCAGTGATTATTGTGTGTATCCTACACTCCATTCACTGCAGTGATTATTGTGTGTATCCTACACTCCATTCACTACAGTGATGATCGTGTATATCCTATGCCTCCATTCACTGCAGTGATGATTGTGTGTATCCTACAGTGCATTCACTGCAGTGATTATTGTGTGTATCCTACACTCCATTCACTGCAGTGATTATTGTGTGTATCCTACACTCCATTCACTGCAGTGATTATTGTGTGTATCCTCCGCCTCCATTCACCTGCAGTGAATATTGTGTGTATCCTACACTTCATTCAATCCAGTGATGATTGTACGTGTCCATTCACTGCAGTGAAGATTGTTGGTAATCTACAGTCCAGTAACAGCAGCGATGATTGTGTGTATCCTACGCCTTCATTCACTACAGTAATGATTGTATCCTACACCTCCATTCACTGCAGTTATGACTGTGTGTATCTTACACTCCATTCACTACAGTGATGATTGTGTGTATCCTACGCCTTCATTCACTACAGTAATGATTGTATCCTACACCTCCATTCACTGCAGTTATGACTGTGTGTATCTTACACTCCATTCACTACATCGATGATTGTGTGTATCCTACACTCCATTCACTACAGTGTTGAGTGTGTGTATCCTACACTCCATTCACTGCAGTGATTATTGTGTGTATCCTACACTCCATTCACTGCAGTGATTATTGTGTGTATCCTACACTCCATTCACTGCAGTGATTATTGTGTGTATCCTACACTCCATTCACTGCAGTGATTATTGTGTGTATCCTACACTCCATTCACTGCAGTGATTATTGTGTGTATCCTACACTCCATTCACTGCAGTGATTATTGTGTGTATCCTACACTCCATTCACTGCAGTGATTATTGTGTGTATCCTACACTCCATTCACTGCAGTGATTATTGTGTGTATCCTACACTCCATTCACTGCAGTGATTATTGTGTCTATCCTACACTCCATTCACTACAGTGTTGAGTGTGTGTATCCTACACTCCATTCACTGTAGTGATTATTGTGTGTATCCTACACTCCATTCACTGCAGTGATTATTGTGTGTATCCTACACTCCATTCACTGCAGTGATTATTGTGTGTATCCTACACTCCATTCACTGCAGTGATTATTGTGTGTATCCTACACTCCATTCACTGCAGTGATTATTGTGTGTATCCTACACTCCATTTACTGCAGTGATTATTGTGTGTATCCTACATTCCATTCACTGCAGTGATTATTGTGTGTATCCTACACTCCATTCACTGCAGTGATTATTGTGTGTATCCTACACTCCATTCACTGCAGTGATTATTGTGTGTATCCTACACTCCATTCACTGCAGTGATTATTGTGTGTATCCTACACTCCATTCACTGCAGTGATTATTGTGTGTATCCTACACTCCATTCACTGCAGTGATTATTGTGTGTATCCTACACTCCATTCACTGCAGTGATTATTGTGTGTATCCTACACTCCATTCACTGCAGTGATTATTGTGTGTATCCTACACTCCATTCACTGCAGTGATTATTGTGTGTATCCTACACTCCATTCACTACAGTGGTAATTGTGTGTAGCTTACGGTTAAGGCCTGCTCGGGAGTGCAAATGAGACCCGACCCGTGCCCATCCGAACCCCATCTGACCCCAACCCCGACTCGGCCCGAGTCCTTCCATTTTTTCCCGCGCCCAACCCAACCCGACCCAAACATCAGTTAACTTACTTTCTGTTTTTCACTTTGTTCCTTACCTGCACAAGCTTAAAATAACTGTAACAAAACTACCTTTAATGTCCAGTAAATAAATTAACATTAGAGTCACTTACCTGCGGTGGTAATGGAATGTGTCCGATCCAGCCCGACCTGACCCGAGCCCGAATGCTGGACCCGGAAGTGCTACCCGAACCCAGCACATGTCGTCTGGTCCCATTGGGTTCTGGTCTCATAGCAGGCCTTTATCCTATGGCTCCATTCATTGCAGTGGAGCTCATATATAGCTCCAAGCAGTGCTAGGAGGTCTTGTTTCAAACTGGATTCTTCATGCATGTATTCCTCCAGATGCACAATTTTTAGTTCAGCCTCGGCTGTGTGTTTGTATGAAGCTAATGGCTGATTCCTCCTGTTGCAGTTTAGACTCTTTGCAGTTCAGCAGAAGTCGTTCCTGTTCTCCCACAACACGGGGTAGTTCTGCCACTCTCAAAAAGGTCGGTATGTAGGTTCCTGTTGTGGGGGTGGGTGGCATGGGGTGATGTTGTTGGTTCATGCACAGTGTTAGGGGTCCCTGTTTTCTTGTTTGGGAATGTCATTGTTTGATGCATGGTTAAGGAAGATGGGGGTATGTCCATCTCTAACTGAGATTTTCATGGATTGGTGAAGGGCCACCTGCTTTGGTCGGTGTAGTGTTTCCAATGTTGGTTGGACATATTCCTGGAGATTGCATCACATGATGTCCTGTCTGCAACCGCCCCACCCTCCCCCATCCTCCATTATTACCTGGCAGGTCCATCCTCATGGTTCACCGCTTTTCTTCATGAATTAGAAAGAAATCAGACACTTTGTTACCCATTTGGAAGAGTCTTAACCGTCTATCAAACAGCATTTTACCCCATGTAGCGTCAGCCGTGGCTCAGATGTTAGCACTCTCGCCTCTAAGTCAGTCCTCGGATCCAGTCATACTCCAGGCCCTGAGCACAAAGGTCTAGGCTGACACTCCAATGCAGTACTGAGGAAGTGCTGCACTGTTGAAAGTGCTGTCCTTTGGATGAGGCGTTAAACTGAGGCCCATCTGCCTGCTTGGGTGGATGTAGACGATCCCATGACACTGTTTGAACAAGAGCAAGGGAGTTACCCCTGGTGTCCTGGACAGTACTTATCTCTCAATAAATATCACAAAAACAAATTATCTGCTTATTATCATATTTCTGTTTGTGGGAGCTTGCTGTGTGCAAATTGGCTGCTGTGCTTCCTACAACAATGACTACCCTTTAGAAGTACTTAATTGGCTATAAAGTGCTTTGAGATGTCTTGTGGTCTTGAAAAATGCTATGTAAGAGCAGGTTTTTCTTTTTTTTTCTTTCATGTCCAATATTTTTATAATCAGTAAACCAAAGAGTTCAAAGAATTTTTTTTTAATTCCTGGAGGCTCCATAGCAATGCTGCTGTAGTCAGTGTTTCACACTGGATCCCAGTGATGTCACCCTAGTGCAGTGTGTACTAGTTGCAGTGCACCTGCGCTGTTTACTTTGTGGATTTTTTTCCCATAGTACAGTTACTTCTATTTTCTTTTTCACTTTCTTCAATTCTCTCCACATCCCCATGATCAATTGCCAGATAACAAAAGGAAAGACTTGCATTTCTTTCGCACTTTTCACAGCCTTAAGATTTTCCAAAGTGCTTCACAGTACTTTTTTGAAGTGTAATCACTGTTGTAATGTAGGAAACATGGCAATCAGTTTGTGCACAGCAAGCTCCCACAGACAGCAATGTGATAATCTACGGCTGATCTGTTCTGTAACTAGTTGCATTCCCACCTCCATTCGTGACTCCTCTGGCGTCCTCCACCATTTTAACAGTTTCCAGTTTTATGGCCCTAACCATCTCCTATTTACCATGGCCGTCACATCTCTCTACACCGCCATCCCCCACCAAGACAGTCTGAGGGCTCTCTGCTTCTTCCATGAACAGAAGCCTAATCAGTCTCCGTCCACCACCACCTTCCTCCACCTGACTGAACTTGTTCTTACATTGAACAACTTCTCCTTCAACTCACAGAAACATAGAAACATAGAAAATAGGAGCAGGAGTTGGCCATTCGGCCCTTCGAGCCTGCTCCGCCATTCATTATGATCATGGCTGATCATCCAACTCAGTAGCCTGTTCCCGCTTTTGCCCCATACCCTTTGATCCCTTTAGACCCAAGAGCTATATCTAACTCCTTGAAAACATTTACTTCTTCCAAATATGTGTTCCTATGGGAATCCGTATGGGTCCTAGCTATGCCTGTCTTTACATGGGATATGTAGAGCATTCAGTCCTACTTAGGCCCCCTCCATCACCTCTTTTTTCGATACATTAATGACTGTATCGGTGCCATATCCTGCTCTCATCCTGAACTGGAAAATTTCACATGGTCCATCTCTGACTCTGCCCTTCCCTTTCTCAATTTCTCTGTCTCCGTTTCTGGGATAGCTTATCTACGAATATTCACAATAAACCCACTGACTTGCACAGCTACCTCGACTACACTTCTTCACACCCTGCTTCCTGGAAAGTCTCTATTTCATTTTCCTGGTTTCTCTGTCTCCATCGCCTTTGTTCTGACGATGCACCTTCCATACCATATGTCTGATATGTCTTCCTTTTTCTTCAACCAAGGATTCCTCTCCACCATGTCCGTTCCATTTTCCACAGTTCTACACTCACCCCTACCCCTCCCTCCCAGGACCATGATAGGGTTCCCTTTGTCCTCACCTTCTACCCACCAGCCTTCACATTCAATGGATTATCATCCACCATTACCGCAACTTCCAGCGTGAAGCCACAACATATCTTCCCCTCCCCCACCCCCTTCAGCATTTTGAAGGGACCATTCCCTCCGCGACATCCTCAACACCCTTCCCATGGCACCTTTCCATGTAAGTGCAGAAAGTACAGCACTTGCCTTTTTACCTCCTCCCTTCTGACCATCCAAGGCCCCAAACACAGTTTCCAGATGAAACAGCGATTTACTTGTTCTTCTGTCATTTTAGTATACTGTATTCTCTGCTCACAATGTGGTCTGCTGTACGCTGGGGAGACCAAACGCAGATTAGGTGACCGCTTTGCGGAACATCTCTGTTCAGTCCGCAAGCATGACCCCAAGCTTCTGGTCCCGTGTCATTTTAATTCTCCGCTGCACTCCCACTCTGACCTCTCTGTCAATGTCTCCCTGCACAGTTCCAATGATTTCAATGCAGGCTCAATGAACTTTTTAGTTAGACACTTTACAGCCTTCAGGACTCAACACTGAATTCTGCAATTTCAGATCATAATCACTGACCCATTTTTTTCAGACAACAGCTTTGGGATGATTCTGCTATTGCTATTTACACCTCCTCTGTTTTTCTACTTGTTCCATTACCATCACCTTTTGCTTTGCACGATCATCCCTTTTGTTATTTAATTTCTCCTGTCTTCCACCCTATCACAGACCTTCTCTTTTGTTCTTTCACCCCTTCCTCCTTCCCCTGCTTCTGTACTTGCTTTAAACTAGTTACAGTTCTAGCTTTTCCAGTTCTGATGAAAAGTTATCAACCTGAAACACTATCTGAACAGATACTGCCTGACCGGCTGAGTATTTAAAAAGCTAGTCTAACGTTGCCCATGAAACCATTGTCGATTGTTGTAAAAACCCATCTTGTTCACTAATGTCCTTTAGGGAAGGAAATCTGCTGTCCTTACCTGGTCTGGCTGACATGGGACTCCAGACCCAGCAATGTGGTTGACTATTAAATGCCCTCTGAAATGGCCTAGCAAGCTACTCAGTTGTATCTAACCACTTCAAAGTTAATAAGGAATGAAACCGGACGGACCACCCGGCATCCACCTAGGCACCAGAAACGACAACGGCAAACCCAGCCCTGTCGACCTCGCAAAGTCTAACATTTGGGGACTTGTGCCAAAGTTGGGAGAGATGTCCCATAGACTAGTCAAGCAACAGCCTGACACAGTCATCCTCACGGAGTCATACCTTTCAGACAATGTCCCAGACACCGCCGTCACCATCCCCAGGTACGTCTTGTCCCACCGGCAGGACAGACCCAGCAGAGGTGGCGGCACAGTGGAATACAGTCGGGAGGGAGTTACCCTGGGAGGCCTCAACATTGACTCCAGACCCCATGAAGTCTCATGGCATCAGGTCAAACATGGGCATGGAAACCTCCTGCTGATTACCATCTACCGCACCCCCCCCAACCTTCCCTCAGCTGATGCATCAATACTCCATGTTGAGCAGCACTTGGAGGAAGCACTGAGGGTGGCAAGGGCACAGAATGTACTCTGGGTGGGGACTTCAATGTTCATCACCGGGAGTGGCTCGGTAGCACCACTACTGACGGAGCTGGCCGAGTCCTAAACAACATAGCTGCTAGACCGGCTCTGCGGCAGGTGGTGAGGGAAGCAACAAGAGGCAAAAACATGCTTGACCTCGTCTTCACCAGTCTGTCTGCCGGAGATGCATCTGTCCATGACAGTATTGGTAGGAGTGACCACCGCATAGTCCTTGTGGAGACAAAGTCCCGTCTTCACATTGAGGATACCGTCCATCGTGTTGTGTGGCACTATCACCGTGCTAAAGGGGATAGATTTTGAGCAGATCTAGCAATGCAAAACTGGTCATCCATGAGGCGCTGTGGGCCATCAGCAGCAGCAGAATTGTACTCGACCACAATCTGTAACCTCATGGTCCATCATTTCCCCCACTCTACCATTACCATCAAGCCAGGAGACCAACCTGGTTCAATGAAGAGTGCAGGAGGGCATACCAGGAGCAGCACCAGGCATACCTCAAAATGAGGTGTCAACCTGGTGAAGCTACAACCCAGGACTACTTGCCTGCCAAACTGCATAAACAGCATGCGATAGACAGAGCTAAGCGATCCCATAACCAACAGATCAGATCTAAGCTCTGCAGTCCTGCCACAGCCACTCATGAATGGTGGTGTACAATTAACCAACTAACTGGAGGAGGTGGCCTCACAAATATCCCCATCCTCAATGATGGGGGAGCCCAGCACATCAGTGCGAAAGATAAGGCTGAAGCATTTGCAACATTCTTCATCCAGAAGTGCCGAATTGAAGTCCCCAGCATCACAGATGCCAGTCTTCAGCCAATTCGATTAATTCCACGTGATATCAAGAAATGACTGAAGGCACTGGATACTGCAAAGGCGATGGGCCCTGACAATATTCCAGCAATAGTACTCAAGACCTGTGTTCCAGAACTTGCCATGCCCCTAGCCAAGCTGTTCCAATACAGCTACAACACTGACATCTACCCGGCAATGTGGAAAATTGCCCAGGTATGTCCTGTACACAAAAGCAGGACAGGTCCAGCCCAGCCAATTACTGCCCCATCAGTCTACTCTCAATCATCAATAAAGTGATGGAAGGTGTTGTCGACAGTGCTATCAAGTGGCACTTGCTTAGCATTAATGTGCCCAGTGACGCTCAGTTTCGGTTCCGCCAGGGCCATTCCGCTCCTGACTTCATTACGGCCTTGGTTCAAACATGGACAGAAGAGCTGAACTCAAGAGGTGAGGTAAGAGTGACTGCCCTTGACATCAAGGCAGCATTTGACCAAGAATGGCATCAAGGAGCCTTAGCAAAACTGAAGTCAATGGGAATCAGGGGGCAAACTCTCTACTGGTTGGAGTCATACCGAGCAAAAAAGGAAGATGGTTGTGGTTTTTTGGAGGTCAATCATCTGAGCTCCTGGAAATCACTGCAGGAGTTCCCCATGGTAGTGTCCTAGGCCCAACCATCTTCAGCTGCTTCATCAGTGACCTTCCTTCAATCATAAGGTCAGAAGCGGGGATGTTCGCTGATGATTGCACATTGTTCAGCACCATTCGCGACCCCTCAGATACTGAAGCAGTCCGTGTAGAAATGCAGCGAGACCTGGACAATATCCAGGCTTGGGCTGGTAAGTGGCAAGTAGCATTTGTGCCCCACAAGTGCCAGGCAATGACCATCTCAAACAAGAGAGAATCTAACCATTTCCCCTTGACATTCAATGGTATTACGATCGCTGAATCCCCCACTATCAACAACCTGAGAGTTACCATTGACCAGAATCTGAAGTGGAGTAGCCATATAAATACCATGGCTACAAGAGCAGGTCAAAGGCCAGGAGTCCTGTGGCAAGTAACTCACCTCCTGACTCCCCAAAGCCTGTCCACCATCTACAAAGCACAAGTCAGGAGTGTGATGGAATACTCTCCACTTGCCTGAATGGGTGCAGCTCCAACAACACTCAAGAAGTTTGACACCGTCCAGGATAAAACAGCCCACTTGATTGTAACCCCATCCACAAACTTTCACTCCCTCCACCACCGACGCACAGTGGCAGCAGTGTGTACCATCTACAAGATGCACTGCAGCAACACACCAAGGCTCCTTAGACAGCACATCCAAACCCGTGACCTCTACCAACTAGAAGGACAAGGGCAGCAGATGCATGGGAACACCACCACCTGCAAGTTCCCATCCAAGCCACACACCAGCCTGACTTGGAACTATGTTGTTGTACCTTTACTGTAGTTGGGTCAAAATCCTGGAATTCCCTTCCTAACAGCACTGTTGGTGTACCTATCCCATGTGTACTACAGCAGTTCAAGAAGCTCTCCATCACCTTCTCAAGGGCAATTAGGGATGGGCAATAAATGTTGCCTAGCCAGCGACACCCACTTCCCATGAACAAATAAACAAAAAAATTCCAGCATTAGCTGTTTTAATTTCAGATTTCCAGCATCCACAGTATTTTCTTTCGAAATACAATCAAGCATTTGCTCTTAGAACAGGTGATTTTCTGTTTTGTGTAATCTTGATGTCAGGCCCCAGTAATAGTGTTCATTCTGTGTTTGTAGGTTTATGTAATGGAGGTGAAGCAACAGCCTTCATCCTGTGACCAGTACCTGGGGAACACGATGCTTTTCTGGGTCCCAAACCCTTCATACAATAGGAAGTGGCAGAAGAAGCGGGCACAATCGTAAGAATGAATGGTTTCTTCCACCAAAACTCAGTTTCCCAGTACATTAGGCATGACAGAGGAGGGCAATCATGGAATCGTGCGAGGAGTTTTTTGTTCTCCTGACGAAAGAACCTTTTGTCTCCCCCAATTCCGTCACCCACACCGGACACCAGCAAGCTAGTTGAATGTTATTAAGGCTAGAAGGGTTAAATTAGAAGGACAGGTTGCATAGTCTAGGCTTCTACTCCCTTGAGTATAGAAGATTAAGGGGTGATCTAATTGAGGTGTACTTTTGAAATTACCTGTTGTAATGTTGAAAATGTGGCAGCCAATTTGCACGCAGCAAGTTCCCACAAACAGCAATGAGGTCAGGACAAGGTCATTTGTTTCAGTGATGATTGAGAGATCCATATTGGCCAGGACACTGGGAAGAACTCTTCTGCTCTTAGAGTCGTAGAGTAATATATGGCATAGAAGGAGGCCATTCGGCCCATTGAGTCCATGCGGGCTCTCTGCCAAGTGATCCAGTCAGTCCCAATCCTCCACTCGATCCCTGTAGCCCTGCAAATTTATTTCCAAGTGCCCATGCAATTTCCTTTTTGAAATCATAGATTGTCTCAGCTTCCACCACCCTCATTGGCAGCGAGTCCCAGGTCATGACCAGCTGCTGCATAAAAAAGTTTTTCTTCATATTCCCCCTGCATCTTTTGACAAAACCTTTAATGTGTCCCATAGTCCTTGTACCATCAGTTAATGGGAGCAGTTTTCCTTGCCTAACTTATCTGAGCCTATCATAATCTTGTACACTTCTATCAAATCTCCCCTCAAGTGCCTTTGCTCCAGGGAGAACAACCCCAGCTTTTCCAACCTAACCTTGTAACTAAAATCCCCCATCCCTGGAACCATTCTGGTAAATCTCCTCTGCACCTTCCCAAGGACACTCACATCCTTCCTGAAGTTTGGTGACCAGAACTGGGCGCAGTACTCTAGTTGGGGCCTCACCAAAGCTTTATAAAGGTTCAGCATAACTTTCCTGCTTTCCATGCCTCTATTTATGAAACCGAAGATCCCATATGCTTTACTAACCACTCTCTCAATATGACCTGCCAGCTTCATGAACCCCCAGGTCCCTCTGTTCCTGCACACTCTTTACAACGGTATCATTAAGTCAATATTGCCTCTCCCTATCCCTTCTGCCAAAATGCATCACCTCACACTTGTCTGTATTAAATTCCATCTGCCACTTGTCTGCCCATTCTGCGAGCCTATCACTGTCCTGTTGCAGGCAGTTCGTATCATCCTCACTGTTTACCACTCCTTCCAGTTTGGTGTCATCAGCAAATTTTGAAATTCTACTCTGTATTCCAAGACATTTATATGTAGCAAAAAAAAGCAGCTGACCCTTGGGGAACACGACTGTCTATCATCCTCCAGTCTGAAAAACAACCATGTGTCGCTGTTTTATGTCCTTCAGCCAATTTTTGTTATCCAATTGGATACTGAACCTCCTAGTCCATAAGCCTCCATTTTGTTAACCAGCCTTTAATGTGGTACTTTATCTTCGACAGTGGCGCAGTGGTTAGCACTGCAGCCTCACAGCTCCAGGGACCCGGGTTCGATTCTGGTTACTGCCTGTGCGGAGTTTGCAAGTTCTCCCTGTGTCTGCGTGGGTTTCCTCCGGGTGCTCCGGTTTCCTCCCACATGCCAAAGACTTGCAGGTTGATAGGTTAATTGGCCATTATAAATTGCCCCTAGTATAGGTAGGTGGTAGGGAAATATATAGGGACCGGTGGGGATGTTATTGGAATATGGAATTCGTGTAGGATTAGTATAAATGGGTGGTTGATGGTCGGCACAGACTCGGTGGGCCGAAGGGCCTGTTTCAGTGCTGTATCTCTAAAATAAAAAAAAATAAAAAAAATAGTGCCCATGGGATCTTTTAAGTCCACCTGAGAGGGAAGACAGGCTGAACGTCTCATCTGAAAGACAGCATCTCCATCACTCCGGCACTCCCCCAGCCTTGATTATGTGCTGATTGGCACTCATGCCAACTGAGCCACGGCTACACCCTGGACAAAAAAAGCTTTCAAAAATTATTTTGATGATTTTTTAGATTCTGTTTCAATGTTTTATTTCTATTGACCACTATTGTTCAGATTTGTTCCAATTATTGGCAGCTAAAAGGATTTTGAAAACAATTTGAAGTGATTTGATTGTTTCAGATTCTTGTTTGCTTTATTGGCAGGTTTTGTTAAGTATGAAATATGAATGTTTAACAACGTGTGATGTCAATCTCTGACACAGGAAGTGTGATGTGACCAAAAGGAACTGCACTCTGCAGGACCTTGTTTTAAAAAAATATGATATATTTACTGAAGCTTTTTCACTGTTTTAAACAGCATCATATCTGCACAGCACGTCACTGTCCAGAAAATCAGCTTCCAGGGTCAGCCATATGACCAGAAACAAAGTCAAAAAATGGTGAGTCTCACCTGATATAAACTGCGGAGAGTGTTGTTGTAGAGCCTATCAGTCACTTTGAACAAGGTTGACACGTTTGCTGCTGCACCATCTGCTGCCTTTTAAAGAAAAGTTCTTGCATTTCTGTAGCACCTTTCATGACCTCAGACATCCCAAAGTACTTTACAGTCAACAAAGTATGTTTGTTTTAAATGTAGGAAAACGCAGCAGCCAATTTACACACAGTAATATCCTATTAACAGCAAAGCGATAATGATAAGATAATCTGTTTTACTGATGTTGGTTGAGGGATAAATATTGGACAGGGCACCGGGGAAACTGCTCCTACTCTTCGAAATAGTGACATGGCATCTTTTACACCCGCCAGTTTGGGCAGAAGGTACCTCGGTTTAACATCTCATTCAAAAGATATCCGCTTAGATAAAGTGCTCAAGTCTCAAGCATGGAACTTGAATCCACAACCTCTGACTCAAAGTCGAGAGTGCTACCAGTGAGGCCAAGCTGGGAATCCCTTTCTTTGTTGCAATGGAGCCAAACAGAGCTTAACTCTGTGCTTCTCCTTGCCTGACTCTCCCAAAATCAATCTGATACTGATCAACCACTCCCAGGAAAATAGCTTCCAATGGAATACAGTTTACCGAACACTAACTGTCAGCTTTTTCCTCCCACGCATGTTACACATGGTCATGGCTCTGACTAATCTTATACTGTATCCCAAAATGTTATTTTCTGGTTGCCTCTTAAATGCTATAATTGACACAGCTTCGATGGTTCCTTACAGTACAACATTGCACATCCTAATAACCCTTCAAATGGGGGGGGAAAAATTGTCTAACCTTCCCCTCCTCCCCAGCCCCCATCCCCCCACCTCTCATTGCATTTCTGCTACTAATCCTGACTTAACAGTCTGGACTTTTAAATGCCACAGTTATTAGGCCTCCGGGTTTGGATGGATGGTCTCCATGGAGAGAGTTGAAGGTTACACAACTGTCATTTCTCTTCTCCTCAGAAAAAGAAGGCAAGAAACAATGTGCCAACTGGTGGGCAGCCATACACCTTCCTTGCCAGACAACAGCAGATCCTCAAGAGATGGGGAGAAAAAACGCAGTCAATGGATGGAGAGCATGGAAGTCTCCTACCACAGATAGCACAACCTAACCAAAGGTAATGTGGAAAAAGGGAGCCTGGATCATTAGTTACATTGAGAGAGTGAAATATTATTCAATTAGAGAGAAATATTACCACTGAGAGAGAGAGAGACATGTGCTTAATGCCAACAGCCCATTGGTGAAAGACCCCACTTCAGTAACCAAGTTATTTGAAGTGCTTCAAAAGACAGTTGTGATCAGGACTTAATATAATGGGCAAGTAAGATGGACTTACTGAATATAGTGGGTATTGGTCAGTTCCAAGAGACTCATGACCTGATGCATGTAGAATCTCGTTCTTGTTCTCTTGCTGTTTTTGTAAATATAGTACGTCTCTTGTGTCTTTGCCCACTGTCGTGAACATGCAGCTGAACAGGGCCTGAGGCAGCAGTATGTTATGAACAAGAACCAACAAGAGTCAGAGAGTCAAAAGTCTGAATTTTATCAGCCCTCTAGGAATGGGAAAGGTGGTGTGGAGGGCCATAATATTGTGATGGGTGCAGTGCCCGTCACCTTCCCAACACCATTCAATTTAATCAGGGGCAGGGAAGGCAGAAGATGGCCTTCCCACCCAGAGGCCAATTGAAGCCTGTAAGTATCCACTTAATGGCCACTTAAAGGCCTCTTCCCAATGCCACTGCCATTTTACCAGCAGCGGGGCAGTGATGGTGCTACTGGGACTGCTGAATTGTCGGCTCTCTGATTGGCCAGCAGCTCTTGGAGGCAGGACTCTGGTTTTAAAGGGACGGGGACCCCGGTGCCAAGCAGTTAATTGGTCCCCCAAACGGCAGAGGCATGGTTCCGCTCAACTTTCTGGCCAGGCGTAGGGACCCACATTGGCTGCATAAAATCCAGCCCATGGAGTCATGGAGCACAGAAGTAGGCCACTTGGCTCATCAGGTCTATGCTGGCTCTCTGCAGAACATTCCAATCAGTCCCACACCCTGCATTATCCCCATTCCCCGGCAAGTTTATTTCCCTCAAGTGCCTGTCCAATTTCCTCTTGAAATCGTTAAGCATCTCCATTTTCACCACCCTCATAGGCAGCGAGTTCCAGGTCGTTACCACTCGCTGCTTAAAAAAAGTTCTTCTTCACATCCCCCCGCATCTCTTGCCCATAAATTTGTGTCCCCTAGTCCCTGTACCATCAGCTGATGGGAACAGCTATTTTTTGTCTACCTTATCTAAAGATGTCCTTAATCTTGTATACTTCAATCAAATCACCCATCAATCTCTCTCCTTTGTTCCAAGGAGAACAACTCAGCTTCTCCATCCTAACCTTGTAGCTAAACCTCATCATCCCTGGAACCATTCTGGTAAATCTCCTCTGGATTACCTCAAGGACTGTCACATCCTTCCTAAAATGTGAACATAATACTCTAGTTGGGGCCTAACCAGAGCTTTATGTAGGTTCATCATAACTTCCCTGCTTTTCTACTTGTACTTGTTCAATGAGGAGTGCAGGAGCCCTTGGTCCAAACATGGGCAAAAGAGCTGAATTCAATAAGTGAGGTGAGAGTGACTGCCCTTGACATCAAGGCACCATTTAACTGAGTGAGGCATTAAGGGGCCCTGGCAAAATGGAAGTCAATGGGAATCAGGGGAAAACTCTCCGCTGGTTGGAATCATACTGAGCAAAAAAGGATGTGGTTATAATAAAAACAAAATACTGCAGATGCTGGAAATCTGAAATAAAAACAAGAAATGCTGGAATCACTCAGCAGGTCTGGCAGCATCTGTGAAAAGAGAAGCAGAGTTAACGTTTCGGGTCAGTGACCCTTCTTCGGAACTGACAAATATTAGAAAAGTCACAGGTTATAAGCAAGTGAGGTGGGGGTGGGGTGCTCTCATGCTCACATCTCTGTCCTGGGTTTGCTGCAGTGTTCCAGTGAACATCAACGCAAGCGCGAGGAACAGCATCTCATCTACCGATTAGGCACACTATAGCCTGCCGGACTGAACATTGAGTTCAATAATTTCAGAGCATGACAGCCCCCCATTTTACTTTCATTTTTAGTTATTTTTTCTTCCTTTTTTTTTTACATTCTTTTTTACATTTTTTACAATTTTTTTTTGCATTTATTTCATTTCATCTTAGTTTGTTCAGTTAGCTTACCCACTGTTTTTTTTTAGGTTTGCACTTGCTGCTGTTCAATATTCAGTGTATTAACACCTAATCTGTACTAATGCTTTGTCTTTCAACAGACCATTAACATATTGTTTGCCTTTGCTCCATGACCTTTTGGTCAGCTATGTGGCCTGGTCCAATCTCAACCTCCTTTGTTATCTCTTGTCCCACCCCCACCTCACTTGCTTATAACCTGTGACTTTTCTAATATTTGTCAGTTCCGAAGAAGGGTCACAGACCCGAAACGTTAACTCTGCTTCTCTTTTCACAGATGCTGCCAGACCTGCTGAGTGATTCCAGCATTTCTTGTTTTTATTTAAGAAGGATGTGGTTGTTGGAGGCCAATCATCTCAGCCCCAGGACATCGCTGCAGGAGTTCCAAGGAGTGTCCTCGGCCCAACCATCTTCAGCTGCTTCATCAATGACTTTCCGTCCATCATAAGGCCAGAAGTGGGGATGTTCACTGATAATTGCACAGTGTTCAGTACCATTCACCACTCCTAAGATACTGAAGCATTGTGTCCATATGCAGCAAAACCTGGACAACATTCAGGCTTGGAATGATAAATGGCAAGTAACATTCATGCCACACAAGTACCAGGCAATGATCATCTCCAACAAGAGAGAATCTAACCATCTCCCCTTGACATTCAATGCATTACCAGCACTGAATTCCCCACCAACATCCTGGAGGTTACCATTGACCAGAAGCGTAACTGTACCAGCTATATAAATACTGTGGCGACAATAGCAAGTCAGAGGCTGGGAATTCTGTGGTGAGTAACTTACCTCCTGACTCTCCAAAGCCTGTCCACCATATACAAGGCACAAGTCAGAGGTGTGATGGAATACTCTCCACTTATCTGGATTAGTGCAGCTCCAGTAACACTCAAGAAGCTTGACACCATCCAAGACAAAGCCACCCTCTTCATCAACACTCCATCCATTACCTTCAACATTCACTCCCTCCACCACTGACACACAGTGGCAGCAGTGTGTTCCATATACAAGATGCACTGCAGCAACTTGCCAAACCTCCTTTGACAGCACCTTCCAAACTCATGATCTCTACCACCTAGAAGGAGAAGGACAGCAGATGCATGGGAACACCACCGCCTGCAAGTTCCCCTCCAAGCCACACACCATCCTGATTTGGAACTATATTGCTGTTCCTTCACCGTCGCTGGGTCAAAAACCCGGAACTCCCTCCCTAACAGCACTCTGGGTGTACCTACGGCAGATGGACTGCAGCGGTTCAAGAAGGCAGCTCACCACCACCTTCTCGAGGCCAATTACACTCACAACCCATTAAAGAATTAAAAAAAGGTACTCAATACCTCTATTTATGAAGCCCAAGATCCCATATGCTTTGCTAACTACTCTCTCATGTCCTGCCACCTTCAAGGACCCCAAGGTCCCTCTGTCCCTGCATTCTCTTTAGAAGTGTGTTATTAAGTCTCCCTATCCCTTCTGCCAAAATGCCTCACACTTGTTTGTATTAAATTCTATCCGCTACTTGACTGCCCATTCTCATAGTCTATCTATGTCCTGTTGCAGTCAATTTGTGTCATCCTCATTGTTTTCCACGCCTTCAAGTTTGGTATCATTGGCAAATTTTGAAATTTTACTCTGTATTCCAATATTCAAATCATTTATATGTATCAAAAAAGCAGTGGTTCTAGCACTGAACCTTAGGAAACACCACTGTCTACCATCCTCCAGTTTGGAAAATAACCATTAACCACAACTCACTATTTTCTGTCCTTAAGCCAATTTTTTATCCAAGCTGACATTGACTCTCCTATTCCATGAGCCTCAGTTTTGTTAAGCAGCGTTTTATGTGGTACTAGTCAAATGCTTTCTTAAAATCCATAGAGACAACATGCATTGCTTTCCCTTCACCAACCTTTTCTTACATCATCAAAAAATTCAATATAGATTAGCTCAGGACGATCTGCCTATTACAAGTCTGGGCTGACTCTCCTTAATTAACTCAAACCTCTCCAAGTGCCTATTGATTTTTTACCCTGATTATTGTTTCTAAAACCTTACCTACCACTAATGTTAAATTAACTGGCCTGTAGTTGTAGGAATGTCCTTACATCCTTTCTTGAATAAGGGTGTCACTTTTGCCACTCTCCAATACTCTGGCACCTCCCCCGTGTCTAGGGAAGATTGGAAGAATATGACGAGCCCTTCTGCTATCTTCACTCCCACTTGCTTTAGCAACCTGGGATGCAAGCCATCCTGACCAGGCAAGTTATCCACTCTGAGCATAGCCAGCCTTTCCAGCACACACTTTTCACCCTATCCATTACTTCTACCATCTCCACTTCTATCGATATTTTGTCAGAATCTCTTACTTAGTAAACGCCAATGAAAAGTACTCATTAAGTATTCTAGCCTTGCCCTGTGCCTCTAAGCATATATCACCCTCCTTATCCCTATTTGGCCCCACTCGCCTTTTATTACCTTGTCATACAGACCCCCACCTGCCAAGACTGAGGCATGTTAATTTTATCATATGAATATTGATTTTAAACAGTTGCTGGAGTGAAGAAAGGATGTTAAAAAAAATCACCAGACACTTGGCTTGAAAAATATTTGCGTACTAACAGACAGTGCTTGGAGAGACAAAGGATTATTCTCTGATCCACTCAACCCAAAATGGGTTGTGATCACCAGACATTGGAGGTGAGGAAGCTCAAATTCCAGGATGACTGCTAAGATGGCAGAATCCACAAACAGAAGTGGTCAAACCAGCTAGTCACATGACTAACCTGCTGGACAACCTGGGTTTTTTTTAATTGTGTCACAACGAAAGGGAGAAGGCTGTTTGAACTGGAACCTGGAGCAAGGAAGCCTCTCTCTCTCTCTCTCGCTTTTTCCCAAGCCACCAGAACCACGCAAGACACGTAAACCTCAAGAGAGAAAAGACTCCGACCTCGAAACAAGTTGAATCGTGCACTGGACCCCAACAAATTGCAAGTCTGACCGGCAACCAAAGACTTCACAGCAAACTCAAAGGACAGTAAAATAGAAACCCATCTATTGCCTCAAACTTTTCCCCTGTGTTATTTTCTACTTTTCTGTCTCTATCTGCATGTATGTTTATCACGTATGTATGGTATGTATGTATGGTTGCATTGCATATTCATAGTCGGTAACTGGATCAGAGTTTAAGATGAATAAATTCTACCTTTCTTGTTTAAAATCTAAGAAAACCTGTCTGATTTCTTTGCCTTACAATTGGAAAGCGGTGAACAAGGATTCACTGAAGGGAAGCTAAAAACACGGTGTTTTTAAAATTAAACCCTGTTACAGTTAAACCAGGCAAAGGCTGAGAGGGAACCCCTTCTCACCTGGTCGTAACAACCTGCTTACAATTTACATGCTGGTAGATGATTTTTAGGTTCCCCTTTATGTTAACTGCCATTTTAATCTCATATTCTCTCTTTTCCAGTCTTATTTTTTTCTTCACTTCCAAGGTGCCCTGTCTTTGGTTCCCTATATTTCACCCTTGTTAGAATGTACCTAGCCTGTACCTGAAACATCTCCTCCTTAAAGATCACAGTTAAAGATCACCCTTTGTTCTGTTACCATTTTTCCTGTCAATCTTTGATTCCATTTTACCCTGGATAGATCCCTTCTCATCCCATTGAAGTTGCCTCTCTTCCAATTTAAAAGTTCTGCTTTAGATTGTGCCTTTCTCTTCTCCATTACTACTCTAAACCTTATGATATGATTAGGGCCCTACGAAATTCACTGTCAAATTTTACAAATTGCATAATCATGGCATTTTTAAGAATCATGAATGTCACGATTTAACATGTTTAAATCGTAAATTTCACAGTGTTGCAACAAACCACGAAATTGAAGTCTCCCAATATCACTACGCTATTGTTTTTGCACATTTCTGTGATTTCCCTGCAAATTTGCTCCTCTATCTCTCTCTCACTATTTGGAGGCCTATAGAATACCCACAGTAGCGTGATCATACCATTTTTGCTTCCCAAATCTAACCAAATGGATTCTGTCCTTGCCCACTCAGGACAGCCCCTCTTTCCAACACTGCAGTGTCTTCACTAATAATACTGCTGCCCCTCTTTGCTTTTTTCCTTCCCTATCTTTTCTGAACACTTTGTATCCTTGAATATTAAGTGCCCAGTCCTCACTATTTTTAAACCACGCTTCTTTTATTGCCATTACATCATATTCCCCATAGCTCTTTGTGCTTGTAGCTCACCAACCTCATTCACCAAACTTTCTGCACTTAATATTCTAAACATATCTTTGTATTCTGTACGATCCAGGAAACTCTCATCCTCCCGGATGCTCCGCAGAGACTCCAGCTGCCCCTCAAGCTCGGAAATCCTGAGCTCAAGCTCAGACAGCTGGAGACACTTCCTACAGATGTGGTCCACCAAGACAAATGAAATGTCCCGAAGTTCCACATGGCACAGGAATTGCAGGCAACAGATCTCAGCTGCCCATCCGTGATATAAAAAAAACTCTATTCCCTCTTTTAGAATCTAGTTAGCACTTTGTTAAAACTATTAATTTTAATTAATGCCCTTAGACCTGCTCTGTGCTAATAGTCTTATGAATTCACTTACTGGTACACTTAACCCAATTGAAATTTTTAATTTCCCAGATTCTAGTTTAACCAAATGCCCTAGTTTAGAGAGAGAGAAAGAAAAAATACTCATGAGCCAATCACTTACCTGCTTTCCTGTAATATCACATTTTGATTTTTTTTCCATTCAGTGGCTGCGAGGGTTCTCGAAAAATCCCAGCTTACATTATGCCTGCCGCAGTCAACAAGAAATTTGCCCTGCGCAACCTCAATGGGAAGCAGCAGCAAGTTCTGTCAACTATCCACTACAGAATGGATCAACAGGTAAGACAGGGATATCAGAACAATTTGGACTCTGGGGTTAAAGTTCAATTTGGGTCAAGAAGGTCACTGCCTTTCAGTGTAGGTGCCAATGGATTGGACATATAGTGTAGGGAGAAGGTGGGGAGTGTGTGGGTCTCGAGATTCAGATATGGACTCATCTATTCCATGGATGTAGGAAAGGTTCTGATCAACCATTCATCTCCACAGTGGGCAGGATCACACTACAAAAGGCAAAGGTATCCACTGTCTGTCCAAAGTGGTGACAAAGCCAAACCCTCCCACTCCACAACCCCCCCCCCCCCCCTGCCCCGCCCCCAATGTATGTATATGATGTAATATTTACAAGGGAGTAGGGGGCTGGATATCTGCTGAGTGTAAGTACTGAGGTGCACCTCACCCCGGGCTTCCACCACAGACCCTGGTAAAGCCTGCAAGGGCGAGAGGAGGTCCAGCGATTTACATACCTCCAGTGGGCTCAGGCACATCTGGACTGGTGCCTGCTGAAGAGGCCAGACAGTCTGGTCAAAGAGGCGCAGGGTAGGGAGGTGCCAGGTCTACCCAACCCCTTTCCACACCCAGAAGAAAACCAAAGATGCTCCCCCGTGACCCCCCACCCCTTACGAGAGAGGCCGCATTGAAGTAACTGAAAAATAATATTCCGTCCAAGTCTTCAATGGCTCAGACCTGGGTGCTGGGCATGGTCCTTAGGTGGGCCCATAACCACTGGTGGGCCTGCTGATACACCTGGTCTGACCAAGTATACCATATGCCAGATCCCAAATGAGGACTGGAGCACGGGAATGCCTACATTAAGAACAAAAGAAATAGGAGCAGGAGTAGACCACACAGTCCCTTGAGCCTTCTCCACCATTTAATATGATCATGGCATATTCCTTAATATCCTGAGAGACCACAAATCTGTCTATCCCAGACTTAAATTTTTTTTTTAATTTGTTCATGGGATGTGGGCATCGCTGCCTAGGACAACATTTATTGTCCATCCCTTATTGCCCTTGAGAAGGTGTTGGTGAGCTGCCTTCTTGAACCGCTGCAGTCCATGAGGGGTAGGTACACCCACAGTGCTGTTAGGAAGGGAGTTCCAGGATTTTGACCCAGTGACAGTGAAGGAACGGCGATATAGTTCCAAGTCAGGATGGTGTGTGGCTTGGAGGGGAACTTACAGGTGGTGGCATTCCCATGCATCTGCTACCCTTGTCCTTCTAGGTGGTATAGGTCAAGGGTTTCAAACGTGCTGTCTAAGGAGCCGTGGTGAGTTGCTGCAGTGCAACTTGTAGATGGTACACACTGCTGTCACTGTGCGTAGGTGGTGGAGGGAGTGAATGTTTGGGGTGCTAATCAAGCGGGCAGCTTTGTCCTGGATGCTGTCGAGCTTCTTGAGTGTTGTTGGAGCTGCACCCATCCAGACAAGTGGAGAGTATTCCATCACAATCCTGACTTGTGCCTTGTAGATGGGTGGACAGGCTTTGGGGATTCAGGAGGTGAGTTATGCGTCGCAGGATTCCTAGATAGTATTTATATGGCTACTCCAGTTCAGTAACGCCCAGGATATTGATAGTGGGGGATTCAGTGATCGTAATGCCATTGAATGTCAAGGAGAGATGGTTAGATTCTCTCTTGTTTGAGATAGTCATTGCCTCGCACTTGTGTGGTGCGAATGTTACTTGCTACTTATCAACCCAAGCCTGGATATTGTCCAGGTCTTGCTGCATTTCTACATGGACTGCTTCAGTATCTGAGGAGTCATGAATGGTGCTGAACATTGTACAATCATCAGCGAACATCCCACTTCTGACCTTATGATGGAGGGAAGGTCATTGATGAAGCAGCTGAAGATGGTTGGGCCTAGGACTCTACACTGAGGAACTCCTGCAGTGATGTCCAGGAGCTCAGATGATTGACCTTCAACAACCACAACTATCCTCCTTTGTGCTAGGTATGACTCCAACCAGCGGAGAGTTTTCCCCCGATTCCCATTTATTTCAGTTTTGCTAAGGCTCCTTGATGCCATACTCGGTCAAATGCTGCGTTGATGTCAAGGGCAGTCACTCTCACCTCACCTCTTGAGTTCAGCTCTTTTGTCCATGTTTGAACCAAGGCTGTAATAAGGTCAGGAGCTGAGTGGCCCTGGTTGAACCCAAACTGAGTGTCAATGATCAGGTTATTACTAAGCAAGTGCTGCTTGATAGTACTGTTGACAACACCTTCCATCACTTTAATGATGATCAAGAGTAGTCTGATGGGGCGGTAATTGACCGGGTTGGATTTGTCCTGCTTTTTGTGTACAGGACATAGCTGTTCAACTTTCCACATTGCCACCTCCACATTGGATAGATACCAGTGTTATAGCTGTACTGGAACAGCTTGGCTAGGGGTGATGGAGCATCCACAACCCTCTGGGTAGAGAATTCCAAAGATTCACAACTGGAGGGATGGTGCAGGAGGGAGGGCTTCAGATTCCTTGCTCATTGGAATTGGTTCTGGGGGAGGTGGGACCTATACAGTTCAGATAGGTTGCACCTGAACAGAGCCAGGACTAATGTCCATGTGGAGCACTTTGCTAGTGCTGTTAGGGAGGATTTAAACTAACTTGGCAGGGGTGTGGGAACCAGGAGGTAAATTTTGAGAGGGCAATCAAGATGCACAGAGAATTGGGCAAGACAGATAACACTGGAGTAGGACATAGTAAGGCATTAAGTGGGGTCACTGTAAGAGGGAGTGTAATATGGTCTAAATCAGGTTCACTATGCATGCATGTGAATGCACGGAGTGTGGTAAACAAGCTTAGTGAGCTGCAGGCCCAGATAGCCACTTGGAAATAGGATGTCATGGCAATAATGGAGACTTGTCTCAAAAAAGGGCAGGATTGAATATTTGTGGATACAAGGTGTTCAGGAAAAATAGGGAAGGAAGGAAAGGAGGAGAGGTAGCTGTACTGATTAAGAAGAATATTACACTGATAGAGAGAGAGGATTTCCTAGACGCGTCAAGGACAGAATCTTTAGTTAGAGCTAAGAAACAACAGAGGTACCATTATATTGCTGGGTGTATTCTATAGGCCACCGATTAGTGGGAAGGATATAGAGGAACAAATTTGCAAGGAAATTACAGAGAGGTGTAAGAATTCTAGAGTAGTTACAATGGGGAACTTTAATATAGTCTAATATAGACTGGCATAGTAATAGTGCAAAAGGCAGAGAGGGGCAAGAGTTTCTTGATTGTGTTCAGGAAAATCTTCTACATCAGTATGTTTCCATTCTAACGAAGAAGGAGACATTGCTGGATCTGGTTCTGGGGAATGAGGTGGGTCAAGTGAATCACGTGGCATTAGGGGAATATTTAGGGGACAGGGACCATAACATCATAGGTTTAGGTTGGCTATGGAAAAGAACAAGGAGCAATCCAGATTAAAGAGAATTAATTGGGGGAGGGCCAACTTCAATGGGGTGAGAATGGATCTTGCCCAAGTAAATTGGAAACAAAGATTGGAAGGCAAAACTATAACTGAACAATGGATTGCTTTTGAAGAGGAGATAGCTCGGGTAAAGTCAAGGTACATTCCCATGAAGGGGAAAGGTAGAGCAAAAAATCCAGAACTCCCTGGATGACGAAAGAGATAGAGAGTAAGATGAAGCAGAAAAAGGGTGTCTATGACAGATGACAGGTGGATAATACAATTGAGAACCAGGCTGAATAGAGATGGTTCAGAGGCAAAGTGAAAAAGCATATAAGAGCAGCAAAGAGAGAATAGGAAAAAAGACTCTCGGCTAAGTAAAAGGAAATCTAAAAGTCTTTTTTAGGCACATAAATAGTAAAAGGGTTATAAAAAGAGTGGGACTGATTAGGGACCTAAAAGGGGATTTAGGCATGGAGGCAGAGGGCACAGCCATGGTACTAAAGGAGTACTTCGCATTTGTCTTTACCAAGGAAGAAGGTGCTGCTCAAGTCATGGTGAATGGGGAGGTAGTTGAGATACTGGATGGGCTAAAAATAAATAAAGAGGAGGTAATAGATAGACTGGCTGTGCTTAAAGTTGATAAGTCACCAGGACTGGATGAGATGCATCAAAGGAGACTTGGGGAAGTAAGGGTGGAAATTTCAGAGGCACTGGCCATAATCTTCCAATCCTCCTTATATACACGTGCGGTGCCAGAGGACTGGAGAATTCAAATGTTACATCCTTGTTCAAAAAAGGGTGTAAGGGAACAAGCGTATCAACTACAGTCCAATCAGTTTAACCACAGTGTTGGGAAATCTTTTAGAAACGATAACTTGGGACAAAATTAATCGTCACTTGAACAAATGTAGGTTAGTTAAGGAAAACCAGCATGGATTTATTAAGGGCAAATTGTGTTTAGCTAACTTGTTTGAGTTTTTTGATGAGGTAACAGAGAAGGTGATGAGGGTAATGCAGTTGATGTGGTGTACATGGACTTCCAAAAGGCATTTGATAAAGTGCCACATAACAGACTTGTCAGCAAGGTTAGAGCCCATGGAATAAATGGGACGGTAGCAGCATGGATACAAAACTGATTGAGTGACAGAAAACAGAGAGTAGTTGTGAACAGTTGTTTTTAGGACTGGAGATAGATATATAGTGAGGTTCCCCAGAGGTCAGTGTTGGGACCCCTGCTTTTCTTTATATATATAAATGACCTAGACTTGGGTGTACTGGGCACAATTTCAAAATTTGTGAACGATACAAAACTTGAAAGCATTGTGAACTGTGAGGATAGTGATAAACTTCAAAGGGACATAGACAGGCTAGTGGAATGGGCGGACAAGTGGCAGATGAAATTTAATGCAGAAAAGGTGTGAAGTTATTCATTTTTGTAGGGAGAACAAGGAGAGGCAATATAAATTAAAGGGCACAATTCCAAAGGGGGTGCAGATGCAGAGGGACTTGGGGCAAATCAGTGAAGGTTGCAGGGCAGGTTGATAAAATGGTTAATAAAGCATATGGGATCCTGGGCTTTATGATTAGGGGAATAGAGTACAAAAACAACGAAGTTATGATAAACCTATATAAAACACTGGTTCAGCCTCAGCTGAAGTATTGTGTCCAGTTCTGGGCACCACACTTTCGAAAGGACATGAAGGCATTAGAGCAGTGGCACGGAAGATTCACAAGAATGGTTCCAGGGATGAGGAATTTCAGTTACGGGGATAGGTTGGAGAAGCTAGGTCTGTTCTCCTTGAAGAGAAGATTAAGAGGAGATTTGATACAGATATTCAAAATCATGAGGGGTGTGGACAGAGTAGATAGGGAGAAACTGCTCCCATTGGCGGAAGGATCCAGAACCAGAGGACAGCAATTTAAGGTGATTGACAAAAGAACCAGAGGTGACATGAGGAAAAACAGTTTTATGCAGCAAGTGGTTAGGATCTGGAATGCACTGCCTGAGAGTGTGGTGGAGACAGATTCAATTGAGGCTCTCAAAAGAGAACTGGATAATTATCTGGAGAAAAAATTTGCAGGGCTATGGGGAAAAGGCAGGGGAATGGGACTAGGTGAGTTGCTCTTGCAGAGAGCCGGCACAGACACGGTGGGCCGAATAGCCTCCTTCTGCTCTGTAACCATTCTATGATTCTATAAGAAATTTCTCCTAATCTCAATCCTAAATGTTTGGCCCCTTAGCCTGAGACTGTGCCCCCATGTATTAGATGCCCCAGCCAGCAAAAAAAAACTCTCAGTGTCCACTCTGTTAAGCCCCTTCAGAATCTTGTAAATGTCAATTAGATTACCCCTCATTCTTCTAAACTTCAGAGAATATAGACCCAATTTACTCAGCCTCTCAACATAGGAAAGCTCTCTCATCCCAGGGACCAATCTAGTGAATCTTCGCTGTACTGCCTCCAATGCAAGTATATCCTTCCTTATAAATGGAGACCAAAACTGTGCACAGTATTCCAGGTGTGGTCCCACCAAAGCCTTGTACAATTGTAGCAAGACTTCTTTATTCTTGTACTCCAATCCCCTGGCAATAAAAGACAACATGCCATTTACCTTCCTAATTGCTTGCTGTACCTGCATGCTAAATTTCTGTGTTCCTTGTACGAGCACCCTGTTATGAGTGCTTCCATTTTTTGGGTAAATTTTGAAGATTTCTAGTTTAAAACGGAAGAGGAGTCCATGGATTTTCTTTTACAAGGGTCACTCAGAGATCTGGCTTTGAAAACAAACAATTACTGGAAGGATCAAGGAATGCTAAAAACTGTTACTGGAAGGCACCTTTCTTCAAGTAATTACCCAGAAGGGGATGTTTTTGACTTGGGGAAGATGTTTACAGAGAAGTGACAGGTCAAGATTTATAGAGGTCAGGAGACTTGTCTCTTGTGACATTGTTTATCATTTCACTTTGGGCAGTGAGTTAGTATATGGACAATGGTTTGAAAAGACAGTTGGAGAAAACTTGCCAAGAAGAACAAACCACCCCAACTCAGTCTGTTCCAGCAGTTTGAAAAAAGCCTGCCAATTTCTCATCTCTCGAGGAGCGGAAAAACAAGTGTAAGAAGCAGACTGAAACTGTGGCTGCATTCCTACTGTAAGGCCTGTGTCTGAAACCTCTGTTGCTGCATTTCCTGGAAGCCTACCCAAACAGATCTTCAACATCATCTGAAAAGAACTGTTCTAGGAAGATCCCAGTGACCGCCATCTTTACATTTGGGACGCCAAACCCAAACAAAGAACATCTTTCCATATCTTCTCTTTCTTCTTCAAGAATTAGCAAGTATTTAACCCAAGTGTTTTTCTTTCTGTTTTTTTTTGCAATAGAGCTCTAAAATGCAAATCCCTTTATTTTCCTGGTTAAGTGGTATATATGTGTGTGTGTGTGTGTTTTTATGCTTTACTTCATTACTGGTTAAGACCTGTTTTATAATAAACTGATAATTTTGTTGTTTATTAAAGAAACCTGGTTGGTGTGTTTATTCTGGGATAAAAATAGATTCTATGATTGACCGTATCAGTAAGTGGGAAAAAATTAAATGTATGTTGTGACCCGTGGAGAAGTGGAACTAGAATAAACAGTGCACTGTTCCCACCTCGGTCATAACAACACCTCTCTCTGAACATCAACATTTACAAATTTCACACCTTTTAGAAAATATTCTGCTCTTCTACTCTTACAACAAGTGAATAACTTCACACTTTCCCACATTATACTCCATCTGCCACCTTGTTTCCCACTCACTTAACCTGTCTATATCTCTTTGTAGCCTCTCTGTGTCGTCCCCACAGCTTGCATTTTCACTTGCCTTTGTATCATCAGCAAACATTACTCTCTGTCTCTTCATCTAAGTCATTAATATAGATTGTAAATAGCTGAGGCTCCAGCACTGACCCTTGCGTGCTCCACTAGTCACAGCCTGCCAATTTGAAAATTGCCCCTTTTTTGCTTACCCCATGCTTCCTGTCCATTAACCAATCCTCCATCCGTGCTAATATATTACCCCCAACTCCATGAGCCTTATCTTGCCTATTAACCTTTTGTGTGGCACCTGATCAAATGTCTTTTGGAAATCCAGGTATACTACATCTACTAGTTCCCCTTTATCTATCCTACTAGTTACATCCTCAGAAAGCTCTAATAAATTTGTCAAACACAATTTTCTTTTCATAAAACCATATTGACTTTGCCTGATCATACCATTATTTTCTAAGTGCATTGTTAAGACTTCCTTTATCATAGATTCCAGCACTTTCTCGACGACTGATGTTAGGCTAACTGGCTTGTAGTTCCCCGTTTTCTCTCTCCCTCCTTTCTTGAATAGCAGTGTTACATTTGCTAACTTCCAATCTGCTGGGACCATTCCAGAATCCAGGGAATTTTGGAAAATCATAGCTAGTGCATCCACTGTCTCTGCATCTACTTCTTTTAGAAGCCTAGGATGTAGGCCATCAGGTCCTGAGGATTTCTCAGGAAAAGTTCACAGTTAATCCTCCCTCCTCCCTACACCACCCACACACAGACCATCCTGGAAACTTTGGTGCAAGGCTGGGACATATCAGGTTCCCACCCTAATTCCTAACCATTCTGGCAAACTCCTGGGAAGAGAGATGCAAGAGGGGAATGGTCTTATCGCTGCCGGATGAGATGGCGTCAAGCCAAGGTTTTATTCCCCACCTGCGAGAACAGCAGAAGGTCTGAGAGCACAGTGTGAATAAAGCAGCGGTAGAAAGAGAGAGCCCTGTGAGACAGTGGAAGATCCAAGAGCACAGCGAGAATAAAGCAACGGCAGAGAGAGAGAACTATGAGAGGAAACCAAGAAAAAAAATCAAAGTGTTACATCTAATCTTCCTAGATATTGTTATTTAGAAAGACACTAGATTATGTACATGATCCCTAAATCAAGCATATGAGCAGATGTCCTGTAAGTATTGTCTGCCTCTTTAGCCTGACTTGACTATTCTTAATTTATGAAGATGACCACTTAGATGGCTACTTTGCATAAACCTGCAAGCTTTGGGTGGAGGGGAGAATTGGAGTAAATGTTGGGTGAGTTTATAGTTTGGGTGCCATGATAGCAAGCAGACTGTATTCACTAGTACTGGTTCATTGCTGTGTGGATATATTTAAACACACATCTGGAGGAATTCAAGGTAGATGTTTTGATGGGTAGAATTGTGCATTACATTAATCTATTAAGCATGAGAGGAAGTTTTGTCTGGGTGAGAAAGGGAGTACCAAGTTGGCTGCTCCAGGATTCTGAGACCACTTACATTAATGACTTGGATTCAAAAACTCAATGCAGAGTAGCCAAGTTTGCAGATGACAAATGAGGGCTGTGGAATTAAAGGCAACAGTGCTGACAGGAGGAGTCAGACAATGTGTTGGGTAGAACAATGATGGGTGAAATTTATTGCATGGCAGGGGGAAATGATACATATTCCGTGGTGCTGGAGTGGCTAAGTATGACTGAGGGACCTATGAGTCCTGATGACCCTTGAAGCTGCTCTGCATTGATTGCCACATTTGACAATCAATAATGCTGATAAACCACATCACTAGAACATGTCTGGTGGGGGGAGGGGGGGGGTGCGTGTTGTTTGACACCTGGATCTACCTCTCCTTCCGATGAACTCTGACAGTCCTTAGCACCTTAGCAGCTTGCACCTTGGTCCTGTGTCCACTTGATTCTGAAGAACAGAGCTGGAGGCAGTGCAGAAATAACCCAGAAGGTTGACCCTTAGTGACAGAAATGAGTTGACAAAAGACTTGGCAATTGGGACTTTTCAACATCTATAACTACACACACACACAGTGCCAAAATTGGCAGAGCTGTCCCAGAGATTAGTCAAGCATCAGCCTGACATAGTCATACTGACGAATCATACCTTGTAGCCAAAGATGGCGACACAGTGGTATACAGTCAGGAGTTGCCCTGTGAGTCTCCAACATTGACTCCGGACCCCGTGAAGTTTCATGGCATCAGGTTAAACATGAGCAAGGAACCCTCCTGCTGATTAGCCCTTATTGCCATCCCTCAGCTGATGAATCAGTGTTCCTCCATGTTGAACACTGAGGGTAGCAAGGGCACAGAATATACTCTGAGTGGGGGACTTCAATGTCCATCATCAAGGGTGGCTTGGTGGCACCACTACTGACCAGGTCCTGAAGGATATATCTGCCAAACTGGTGCTGCAGCAGGTGGTGAGGGTAAACCTGCTTGACCTCACCCTCACCAATCTATCCGTCTCAGATGCCTCTGTCTATGGCAGTATTGGTAGGAGTGACCACCGCACAGTCCTCGTGGAGAAGTCCGCCTTCCAACTAAGGGATAATATCTGTCATGTTGTGTGGCACTACCACCATGCTAAATGGGATAGATTCAGAACAGATCTAGCAGCTCAAAACTGAGCATCAATGAGGTGCTGTGGACCATCAGCAACAGCAGAATTGTATTGTAACCTCATGGCCTGGCATATCCATTACCCGACTATTGCCATCAAGCCAGGGGATCAACCCGGTTCAGTGAAGCGTGAAGGAGAGCATGTCACAATTGCACCAGGCATACCTAAAAATGAGGTGCCAGCCTGGTGAAGCTACAACACAGGACTATATGCATTCCAAACAGCAGAAGCAGAATGCTATAGACAGAACTAAACAATCCCACAACCAACAGATCAGATCAAAGCGCTGCAGTCCTGCCACATCCAGTGATGAATGGTGGTGGACAATTAAACAACTAACTGGAGACAGAAACTCCACAAACATCCCTATCCTTAATGATGGGGGAGCCCAGCACGTCAGTGCAAAAGACAAAGCTGAAGCATTTGCAACAATCTTCAGCCAGAAGTGCCAGGTGGATGATCCATCTCGGCCTGCTACTGAGATCCCCAGCATCACAGATGCCAGTTTTAGCCAATTCAATTCACTCCACGTGATATCAAGACATGGCTGAAGGCACTGGATACTGCAAAGACTTGTGGGCCCTGACAACATCCCCGCAATACTGCTGAAGACTTGTGCTACAGAACTTGCCGTATCCCTAGCCAAGCTGTCCCCCCAGTACACCTGCAACACAGGCGTCTACCTGACAATGTGGAACATTGCCCAGATATGTCCTGTCCACAAAAAGCAGGACAAATCCAATCTGGCCAATTACCGCCTCATCAGTCTACTCTTGAACATCAGCAAAGTGATGGAAGATGTCGTCAACAGTGCTATCAAGCAGCATTTACACAGCAATAACCTGCTCACTGATGTTCAGTTTGGGTTCCACCAGTGTCATTCAGCTCCAGACTTCATTACAGCCTTAGTTCAAACATAGAGAAAAGAGCTGAACACCAGAGGTGAGGTGAGAGTGACAGCCCTTGACATCAACGCAACATTTGACCCAGTGAGGCATCAAAGAGCGCTGGCAAAATTGAAGTCAATGGGTATCGGGGGAAAACTCTCCATTGGTTGGAGTCATACCTAGCACAAAGGAACTACCAATTACTGCCCCATCAGCCTACTCTTGATCATCAGCAAAGTGATGGAAGGTGTCGTCAACAGTGCTATCAAGCAGCACTTACACAGCAATAACCTGCTCACTGTGCTCAGTTTGGGTTTCGCCAGGAAGGTAGTTATTGATGCCAAACATTTCAGCCCCAGGACATCACTGCAGGAGTTTCTCAGGGTAGTGGCCTCAGCTCAACCATCTTCAGCTGCTTCATCAATGACCTTCCCTCCATCATAAGGTCAGAAGTGGGGATGATTGTGGATGATACTGACGCCGTCTGTGTCCACATGCAGCAAGACCTAGATAACATTCAGGCTTGGGTTCTTAAGTGGCAAGTGACATTTGTGCCACACAGTGCCAGGCAATGACCATCTCCAATAAGAGAGAATCTAACGATCTCCCCTTGACATTCAATAGCATTACCATCGCTGAATCCCCCACTATCAACATCCTGGGGGTTACCAGAAACTGAACTGGACCAGCAACATAAATACTGTGGCTACAAGACTTGGTCAGAGACTGGGAATTCTGCAGTGAGTATCTCACCTCCTGACTCCCCAAAGCCTCTCCACAGGGTACAAGTCAGGAGTGTGATGGAATACTCTGCATTTGCCCGGATTAGTGCAGCTCCAGCAACACTCAAGAAGCTCGACACCATCCAGGACAAAGCAGCCCACTTCGTCGGAACCCCATCCACCACCTTAAACATTCAATCCCTTCACCACCGACACACAGTGGCAGCAGTGTGTACTCTCTACAAGATGCACTGCAACAACCCACCAAGCCTCCATCGACAGCACCTTCCAAACCCGCGACCTCTACCGCCTAGAAGGACAAGGGCAGCAGGCACATAGGAACACCACCGCCTGCAAGTTCCTCTCCAAGACACTCACAATCTTGACTTGGAACTATATCACCGTTCCTTCACTTGTTGCGTCAAAATCCTGGTACGCCCTCTCTACACCAGATGGACTGCAGCGATGCAAGAAGGCGGCTTACCACCAACTTCTCAAGGGCAATTAGTGATGGGCAATAAATGCTGGCATTGCCAGCGACGCTTACATCCCATGAAAAAATAAAAACAGGAGTCATATGTAGGCCACACTGGAAAATGACAGCAGATTTCCTTCCCTAAAGGGGAATTATTGAACTAGGTGGCTTTTTAACAACAATCCAGTAATTTTACAGTCACAATTACTGATACTAGCTTTTTATTCCAGATAAGTTGTTGATTTGATTAATTGAATTTACATTGCCCAGCTGTTCTGGTGGGATTTGAACTCTTGGTTTTTGAATCATTAATGCAGGCATTTAGATTATTAGCACAGCAACATAACAACTATGCTACCATACCCAGACCCACAGCAACGTGGTTGACTCTAAACTGGCTTTTGAAATGGCCTAGAAAGCCACTCAGTTTTATTCAAGAAGACGGCTCATCACCACCTTCTCAAGAGTTGGGCAACAAATGCTGGCCTTACCAGTGATCCCCACGTTCCATGAATGAATTTAAAAAAAGACCCCGCCACTTGAAACATCAATGTTTAAAATGGGCAGTCGCTATACCAGCCTAAAATCAATAACCTGTATCCTTTTGCATTAACAACAATTTCAGTTCCCAGTTATATGACTTAACTGCTCTGTTTATTTCTGGCAGAAACAGCCATTCTTACTAGTTCGCACCTCGTTAATGTGCATTGAATCTAAGCACTGACTGCAGTTAAATAAAGCTTCAGATCAGAGTAGAGCTAGAAACGGTGGGGCAAAACGTCACTCTACAAAAGGAACATTCTTGCGATGCAGTGGAGTCCTGTAATAGCATTACCACGTTATACTGACTATTGAGTAGAGTGCACAAATCATGCTATAAGCGATGGGAATTGTATTCTGAGTAGACTGGATGATTCAGTTGTCTTGTCACCACCACCCCACCCCACCCCCAACCCCACATTGAATGATCTGTTGATGAGGGGCTGGGAAGATGCCCAGGTGACCCATGTTACCTCAGTTGGCTAGATGACTTGCGTATAATGCAGAAAGACGCCAACAGCATGGGTTCAATTCCCATACCTGCTGTGGTAGTTAGTGGAGGCCTGCCTCCTTGCCTTACCCCATGCTTGAGGAGTGGTGACCCTCAAGCTATGCATTATCAACTGTCTTTCTCTAATAGAGAGAGATATGTCTATGGGACTATGGCTAGAATACCAACAGTCAGCACCATGAGGGTGGGCGAAATCATATAGAAGTTGTTTTATTGTAGAAAACTACATCAGATTGACAAGGGGCCAGGAGAAACTGCATGGTCCTGTAGTGGTCAGTTTGACAGTGCTATTGGTCTGGTAATCTCCTCAGCCCTTGTTACATTGCCTAACATCTCCATCCTTTCTTTCAGTTCCTGGAGGGCAAGAGGATGAACATCATTAACCTGGGGACTGTAAAGCGGCAGAAGTACCTCCACCACAATCTTTCTGCCTCCCAAAACAAGACAGGTCAAGGATCTTATTTCTTGCTATTCATTTATTTGGCATTTTCCAGTGAATGTTTGGGAGGAAGTTTGAAAGGGGAGGGGGAATAAAGAAGAAACATTATTTAAACGTTATTAAGCAAAATTCTATAGGTTCTGATGTGGTTCCTGTAGATTGGAAGGTCGCAAATATCACCCCACTATTTAAGAAGGGAGGGAGAGTGAAAAAAGGAATTACAGTCCTGTTAGCCTTACATCAGTCATTGGGAAAATGCTAGAATCTATTCTAAAGGATGTGATAAATGGGCACTTGGATAATAATGATCTGATGTTTGACAAACCTGTTGGAGTTTTTTGAGGATGTTACGAACAGAATTGATAGAGGGGAGTCGGTGGACGTGGTATACTTGGATTTTCAGAAGACCTCTTATAAGGTCCCCCACAGAAGGTTGGTTAGCAAAATTAAAGCACATGGGATAGGAGGTAATATATTGGCATGGATTAAGGATTGGCTAACAGGCTGAAAGCAGAGAGTAGGAATAAATGGGTCATTCTCGCATTGGCAGGCTGTGACTAGTGGGGTACCGCAGGGATCAGTACTTGGGCCCCAGCTGTTCACAATATATATCAATGATTTGGATGTGGGAACCAAATGTAATATTTCCAAGTTCCCGGATGACACAAAACTAGGTGGGAATGTGTGTTGTGAGGAAGATGCAAAGCAGCTTCAAGCAGATTTGGACAGACTTAGTGAGTGGGCAAGAATGTAGCAGATGGAATATAATGTGGAAAAATGTGAGGTTATCCACTTTGGTAGGAGGAATAGATGTGCAGAGTATTTCTTAAATGGTAAGAGATTAGAAAGTGTAGATGTACAAAGGGATCTGGGTGTCCTTGTCAATAAGTCACTGAAAGCTAACATGCCGGTGCAGCAAGCAATTAAGAAGGCTAATGGTATGTTAGCCTTTATCACAAGAGGATTTGAGTACAGGAGTAATGAAGTCTTGTTTCAATTGCAGAGAACCTTGGTTAGAACGCAAATGGAGCACTGTGTGCAGTTTTGGTCCCCTTACCTTAAGAAGGCTATTATTACCATAGAGGGAGTGCAACAAAGGTTCACCAGGCTTGTTCCCGGGATGGCGGGACTGTCCTATGAGGAGAGATTGGGGAAGCTGGCCCTGTATTCTCTAGAGTTTCGAAGAATGAGAGGTGATCTCATTGAAACCTACAAAATACGTGAAGGGATAGACAGGGTAGATGCAGTTAAGATGTTTCCCCTGGTTGGGGAGTCTAGAACCAGGGGACACAATTTCAAAATAAGGGGGAAGCCACTTAGTACTGAGATGAGGAGAAACTTCTTTGCTCAGAGGCTTGTGAATCTTTGGAATTCTCTACACCAGACAGCTGTGGAAGCTCAGTCATTGAGTATGTTTAAAGCAGAGATTGACAGATTTCTAAATACAAATGACATAAGGGGATATGGGGATAGTGTGGGAAAAAGGCATTGAAATGGATGATCAGCCATGATCGTATTGAATAGCGGGGCAGGTTCGATGGGCTGAGTGGCCTACTCCTGCTCCTATGTTCCTATTAACAGTTCCAAAATCGCAACAAAATATTTTCCACATTGATTCACTTCATGCGTTGTAGCGATTGTCAAACCTTTATAAATCATTGGTTAAGCCTCAGCTGGAGTACTGTATCCAAATATGGGCACCACATTTTAGGAAGGGTGTCAAGGCCTTGGACAGGGTGCAAAGAGCTTTATCAGAATGGTGCCAATGATGAGGGAGTTCAGTTATATGGAGAAACTACAGAAGAAGGGATTGTTCTCCTTAGAGTAGAGAAGGTTAAGTGGAGATTTAATAGAGGTGTTCCAAACTATAAGGGGTTTTCATAGAGTAGATAGGGAGAAATTATTTCCACTGGCAGGTGGGTTGGTAACCAGGAGATACAATAAATGAATTAAATTAATAATTAAAATAATTGGCAAAAGCACTAAGGGGTGATGAGGAGAATTTCTGTTATGCAGTGAATTATTATGATCTGAAACCACTGCCTGAAAGAGTGGTGGAAGCAGATTCAATAATAGCCTTCAATCCAGCATTTAATATATATTTGGAAAGGAAAAATTTGTACGGCCACAGGGAAAGAGCCAGGGGGGTGGGACTAATTGGATAGCACTTTTAAAGAGGTGGCATGATGGGCTTTCTGTGCTGCATGATTCTTTGATTGCTTCAATTTTGCTTTTTAAAAAAAAATATATAAAAATTGTGTTCTTTTGATTTATTATGTGAAACAAATATTTACAGACATTTGAATTGTTTGTTGAAGAGGAGGTTAAAAAATGTACTTTACTTTATTCGTTATTGGGTTGTGAGCACGTTGGCTAGGCCAGCATTTATCACCCATTCCTAATTGCTCTTGAGAAGGTGGCGGTGAGCTGCTTTCTTGAACCGCTGCAGTCCATCTTTTTTTTAATTCATTCATGGGATGGGGCGTCGCTGGCTAGGCCAGCATTTATTGCCCATCCCTAATTGTCCTTGAGAAGGTGGTGGTGAGCTGCCTTCATGAACTGCTGCAGTCCATGTGAGGTAGGTACACCCACAGTGCTGTTAGGAAGGGAGTTCCAGGATTTTGACCCAGCGACAGTAAGAAACGGCAAAATATTTCCAAGTCAGGATGGTGTGTGACTTGGAGGGATCTTGCGGGTGGTGGCGTCCCCATGCATCTGCTAACATTGTCCTTCTAGGTGATAGATGTCGCGGGTTTGGAATGGTGCTGTCAAAGGAGTCTTGGCAAGTTGCTGCAGTGCATCTTATACAGGGTACATACTGCAGCCAGCATGCGCTGGTGGTGGAGGGAGTGCACGTTTAAGGTTATGGATGGGGTGCCAATCAAGCAGGCTGCTTTGCCTTGGATGGTGTTGAGCTTCTTGAGTGTTGTTCGAGTTGCACTCATCCAAGCAAGTGGAGAGTATTCCATCGCATTCCTGACTTGTGCCTTGTAGATGGTGGACGACTTTGGGGAGTCAGGAGGTGAGTTACTCGCCACAGAATTCCCAGCCTCTGACCTGCTCTTGTAGTCACAGTATTTATATGGCTACTGCAGTTCAGTTTCTGATCAATGGAAACCCCCAGGATGTTGATAGTAGGAGATTCTGCATTAGTAATGTCGTTGAATATCAAGGGGAGATGGTTAGATTCTCTCTTGTTGGAGATCATCATTACCTGGCACTTGTGTGGCACAAATGCTACTTGCCACTTATCCACCCAAGCCTGAATGTTGTACAGGTCTTGCTGCATGTGGGCATGGATTGCTTCATTATCTGAGGTGTCGCGAATGGTGCTGAACATTGTTCAATCATCAGCCAACATCCCCACTTCTGACCCTTATGATGGAGGGAAGGTCATTGATGAAGCAGCTGAAGATGGTTGGGCCTCGAATTCTGCTATGAGGAACCCCTGCAGTGATGTCCTGGGGCTGGGGTGATTGGCCTCCAACAACCATAACCATCTTCCTTTGTGCTATGTATGACTTCAACCAGTGGAGAGTTTTTCCCCCAATTCCCATTGACTTCAATTTTGCTGGGGCTCCTAAGAAGAGCTTCACAACAAATCACAGGCCTGGGGAGTTCCACAATGTATACTGTACCCCTGTATATGGGACTGGGTCCCCACTCCTGATCCCTGATACAGCCAACACTCAACTGGGACCTCCTTATTGGCACTAATGTGTGAAGACAAAATTTGGCCGAGAGGTGATGAACTCTTTGGTCAATACCTCGTTTTTTTTTGCGGGGATGTGGATTTTCCGTAACACTGCACCATTCGGCCTGGGTTGGATGTGGCGTTTGGCTTATCAGAAAATAGCCATACCCTGCCATCCCATTTGTCTCTCCATTAATGCCAGCGGCAGTGGGAAGGGGAATCACAGAGATTGTACCCGTGATTTTACAATAAACCACATGATGCCAGGCACTGGAAGTCACTGTCTGCAGAGGTTTAGACTGGTTACTGGGGCCGGGCTCCACCGGCAAAGTAATTGCCTTGGGAACTGCAGGGGCTTGGGGAGTTTGTGCGTAGTGGTGATAGTAATATGGCATTCAGAATTACACAGTTGTGAAACCTGCCAGTTTTTAGCATGAATCTTAGGAGATTTAGGAAATACATGAGATTTAGGACAAAAGTCAGCAAAATCTGAAAACAGCGACCTTATTTCAGATGTAAATATAAACAGAAAATGCTGGAAGCACTCGGCAGGTCAAGCAACAGTTGTGGAGAGAGAAAATCAGAGGTAACTTTTCAGATCGATTATAATCCATTATAAACATGCCTCAAATCCAGGCACATGTAACATGCAGTAATAAACGTAATATTTAACGGCTTTATATTGTGTGTGTGCAGGATCTGAGTGCCAACTTTCTCCAGTCTCTTCTGCCAAAGTTGAATGTACCCAACAAAGCCCGTACCTCTTTGGAAGGGAAGTCGAGATGGTTTCAACTCATGATCCAAACTTACATGACAGCGTACAGCACACTGATGTTAAATTGGTGAGTTCTCCGCTCCTAATCACACAAAATCCAGTCCCAGATCAATCATGCAAGCATTGAGTGCCTTGCTTCCTTGGTTATTGAGTGGTGAGAGATGTTTGTGAAGGAAATATACACGTGATGTATATTTACATACATTGTGTGTAAGGGATGCTTTACTAAAGTTAGTGCGTGTGGTTAAAACAATGTCACCATAGCTACACCTGTGGCTAGCCAGTGATTTGTATTGGACCACACTGGTGTAGGAAACTGAAATCTCATGCAGATCCTGGTCTTGAGCTGCATTGTTGGTATATTGTAAAAAAAAAAGCTTCGCTCTGTATCTAATCCATGCTGCCTTCAACATCGGAGAGCTTAATGGACAATGTAGAAGGAACATAGAAAATAGGAGCAGAAGTAGGCCATTTAGCCCCTCTAGTCTGCTCCGCCTATCCCTTGATATCTTTAATAGCTAGGAATCTAGCTACCTCTGTCTTCAATATACTCAATGACTGCGCCTCCACAGCCCTCTGGGGTAGAGAATTCCAAAATTTCGCCAACTTCTGAATGAAGAAATTCCTCCTCAACTCAGTCCTAAATAGCCTCCCTCTTATTTTGAGACTGTGTTCTAGACCCCAGGCAGGGTAAACATCCTTCCTGCATCAACCTTGTCGAGCACTTTAAGAATTTTATATGGTTGAATGAGATCACCTCTCATTCTTCTAAAAGCTACAGAAACAGGCCCAACCTTCTCAATCTCTCTTCATAGGACAATCCCGCCATCCCAGGAATCAGTCTGGTGAACCTTCTTTGCACTCCCTCTATGGTAAGTATATCCTTCCTTAGGTAAGGAGACCAAAACTGTACACAATACTCCAGGTGCGATCTCATCAAGGCTCTACACAATTGCAGCAAGATTTCTTTACTGCTGTACTCAAATTCTCTTGCAATAAAGGCCAATATACCATTTGCTTTCCTAATTGCTTGCTGCAACTGCATGTAAGCTTTCAGTGACTTATGAATGAGGACATCCAGATCCCAGGACATCAACACTTCTCAATCTCTCACCATTTAAGAAATACTCTGCATTTCTGTTTTTCCTACCAAAGTAGATGACTTCACATTTTTCCACATTATATTCCATCTGCCATGTTCTTGTCCACTCACTTAGCCTGTCTAAATCCTCTTGAATCCTCTTTGCATCCCCCTCACAACTCACATTCCCACCTAGTTTTGTGTATCAGAAAACTTGGAAATCTTACATTTGGTCCCCACATATACATCATTGATATAGATTGTGAATAGCTGGGGCCCAAGCACTGATCCCGTGGTACCCATTAGTCACAGCCTGCCAACATGAAAATGTCCTGTTTTTTTCCTACTCTCTGTTTTCTGTCTATTAACCAATTTTCAATCCGTACCAGTTGTCATGTTGGGCCCCCAACTGCCAAGAATGAGACACATGAATTTTGTCATGAACATTGATTTTAAACTGTTACTGGAGTGAAGAAAAGACTTGTTAAACAGATCAGCCATGGTTGGAAAGATATTTGCATATTAACGGACAGTGTAGGACCATTCCGACACATTCAACCCACAATGGACTTTTGATCACCAGACGTTGAAGGTGGGGGAGCTTGCATTCCAGGTTGACTGCTAAGATGGCCGAATACACAAACGGACATGGTCAAACCAGCTAGTCACATGACCAACCTGCTGGGCAACCTGAGCTTTTTCAATTTGTACAAACAGTTTGGGCAAAAAGCAGAATTCTCCTGGACTGAGAAGATCTCTCCTGGCTGGCTCGCCACTGTCTCTCTTGTCTGTCTGCTTCCATCTCTTTCTCTCAAGCCTCTGAATCCACTGAAGACACACGAACCCCAAGAGAGAAAAGTCTCCTACAGCAAACAAGGTTTAAGAAGAATACTGGGCCCCAACGAAAAGCAAGATCTACCTACAATCAAGGACTCTAGTGAGCTCGAAGAACCGTAACAAAAAATTCTTCAGATATTGCCTTAAACTTTTCTTCTGCTCTTTTCTGTCTCTATTTGCATGTGTGTATCGCGTATGCATGCTAGCGTGGGTGCGTCGTGTATCCGTAGGCATTAACCGACTTAGAGTTTAGGTTTAATAAATTTCAACTTTCTTCCTTAAACCTAAGAAAGCCTGTTTGTACTGGTTTCTTTGCCTTATAATTGGAAAGCGGTGAACAAGGATTCACCAAGGGGGAGCTGAAAACAGTGTGTTTAAAAATAAACCCTGTTACAGTTAGACCAGGTGAAGGCTGAGAGGGATCCCTAGATACCTTTCTCACCTGGTCGTAACACAGTATATTACCCCCAATCCCATGTGCTCTAACTTTGCTTACTAACCTGTGTGGGACCTTATCAAAAGCATTCTGAAAATCCAAATATACCACATCCACTAGATCCCCCTTATCTATTCTGCTAGTTACATCCTCAAAAAACTCCAACAGGTTTTGTCAAAATGATTTCCATTTCATAAATCCGTGTTGACTCTTCCTAATCCTACCATTCTTTTCTAAGTGTCCAGTTATAGCACCCTTCATGATAGGGAAAATGCTAGAAACTACTACTGATGTCAGACTAACAGGTCTGTCGTTCCCTGTTTTCTCTCTCCCTCCTTTCTTAAATAGTTGGGGATTACATTTGCTACCTTCCAATCTTCAGGAACCATTCCAGAATCTTTAGATTCTCGGAAGATGATTACCGATGCGTCCACTATCTCTACAACCACTTCTTTCAACACTCTGGGATGTAAATATCAGGTCCAGGGGATTTATCAACTTTCAGTCCCATTAATTTCTCCAGTACTACTTTTTTACCAATACTAATTTCTTTCAGTTCCCCATTCTCGTTAGTCCCTTGGTTCTTTAGTATTTCTGGGAGTTTTTTTTGTATCTTCCTCCGTGAAGAAAGACACAAAGTATTTGTTTAGTTTCTCTGCCATTTCCTTATTCCCCATTATAAATTCTTGTGTCTCTGCCTGTAATGGGCCTACATTTGTCTTTGCTAATCTTCTCCTTTTTACATACCTATAGAAGCTTTTACAGTCCATTTTTATGTTTCTTGCTAGTTTACTTTCATATTTTATTTTTTCTTTCTTTATCAGTTTCTTGGTCCTCCTTTGCTGAATTCTAAAATGCTCCCAATCCTCAGGCTTACTATTTTTTAGGGCAACTTTATAAACCTCTTCCTTTGATCTAATACAAACTTTAACTTCACATTAGCCATGGTTGGATCACCTTTCCTGTTGGGTTTTTGTGCCTCAAAGGAATGTAACTTTGTTGTAAACCATGTATTAATTCTTTAAATACTATCCATTGCCTGTCTATCATCATACCTTTTAATGTAGTTTCTCAATCTACCACAGCCAACTTATCCCTCATCGAGTTTTACTCTTCATTTAAACCCTGCTGTTGCAAACTTGGGAGAACTTGATGCTGCCATTGGGGACCTAGAATGGAAAGTGTCTCATTTTCTAGTGTTTCCATGGCACATTGGTGGGCGAAGAAAAGATATTCGGCACCACAAAAAAGCCTGAAAATGTGACCAGCTGGATTTCTTTCCAGCACATTCTCCTGCTACAGTATCCCTGGGGAGAAAGGAAGCAGAGTTGGGGTTGCCAATATCACTGTAGTGGGTCCCAGTTGGAAAATGAGGGTACAGGATTATCAAATGTGAAGAAGATGGGTAAAGGAAGCAGAAAACTGTGACACTGAGTATTGGCTTCCCTCAGTATGTATTAACACTGAGCATCAGCTTCCCTCAGTATGTATTAACACTGAGCATCAGCTTCCCTCCATGTGTATTAACACGGAGTATCAGCTTCCCTCCATGTGTATTAACACTGAGTATCAGCTTCCCTCCATGTGTATTAACACTGAGTATCAGCTTCCCTCCATGTGTATTAACACTGAGTATCAGCTTCCCTCCATGTGTATTAACGTTGAGTATCTGCTTCTCTGTATGCATTAACTAAGGTAAAAACAAAAAGTGCTGGAAATACTCAGCAGGTCTGGTAGCATCTGTAAAGAGAGAAGCAGAGTTAACGTTTCAGGTCATTTTTCAGGAGGCAGCCTCCTAATTGGCCACCTCGACAGATGCTTCCTGAGCCTGCAGGCCAAATCAGGGGGCCCGCAGCTCTGGATGAGCCGGAGAGGTGGGCACCACTGCCGCAGCTAGTGGACCACAAGGGCGTCTCAAAATGGACGCATCCTTGGAAGCGTGAATAAATTGACGAAAATAAAGAGGCCAGAAATCAGTAGGGCCATCAAAGTGGAGGAGAAACACCTCTGGAGGATTTGTTTGGGCTGTGGTTGTGGCCTTTCATCCCCACGGCCCTGTCATTGGGTCATGGCACTGATGGCCTCTGGTTTGCCGCCGTGAGGCATGCTCGATGTGGCTACTGGGCTCTGCATTCAGCAGGGGTCTGTTCTGACACCAGGAAGATTTCAGCGGAGTTCTCCCAGTCCCCCTCAATAGGCACTAAAGTGGCTTAAGTGGTTGTCGCTGTTCACCCGCCTCCAGCAAGATTGCACAGAGGCAGGAACGCTTCGGGGTATCGATTCGACGTCCTAATCTCCAATTTTGCTCACAATTTTGCCTTCAAACCTGTCCCTTGTGAAGTTTAGGACCTAAGCATCTGCTTCTCACCGTGTGTATTAGCGTTGGGTATCTGCTCCAGTCTACACGTGTTAGCTTTTGAAATGAATGTGCTATGCCAGTTGAGGTTGGCCTCCTAGCCACATAGTCATCCATCTACCATTAAATTCTTTGCATCAGTTAGAGTATTAGACCCCAACTACACTCCCAGCTCTTCACCACCTGAGTTGTTCTTTTTATTGCAGGATGTGAAAATTGAAATGAAGACCTGGTTACCACTTGTGGATGAGGGGTTGTTGGAGGCTGCAGAGACTGATGCAGAGAGGAGTCTCTCTCTGAATGTACTTGCACATCCAGGTAAGGAACACCTCCACTTTACCCACATCTACATACCCACTAAATTTATTGTTAAAGAGCAAATGTTGGGACTGAAAGTCTGCACAGGTGCGGTAGTGTGTCCTGCTGTCAGCATGTATTCTAGTGTATGCCCATGGACCTGCTGATGGTTAGTGGGAGGAAATGATTTGTCTTTTAGCTGCAAGATAAAACAAAATACCTCAAAGGTTGGAAATACGAAATTGTTGCGACTTCAGTTGAGACTATTAACTTAAAAACAAGAGATATGCCCCATCCCCCAGACTGATTAAAGAATTACAAGTGAAGATTTCACATTTTAAGACTCTTATAACAACTAAACTAAAAATCAACATTAACTAAACAATACTTAGTAGGTAAATAAAAACAGAAAATGCTGGAAATACTCAGCTGGTCAGGCAAAATCAATGAGGAGAGGATGGGAGGATTAACGTTTCCGGTCGATGACCTTTGCTTAGAACTGCTATCTGTCTGTAGCTTTAAAAAGCCACATGGATTGAGTCAGAACTCAATTACAGTAATACATTAAATTACAGAGAAAGGTATTTCCCATTAACTTAGTACAACACTTGAAAATCACACACCACATTTATATGTTACTCAGTGTTCTTAGCAAAAAGGTATCTTTGCCGTTAAAAGTCCCAAACTCCTCCCAGTTGCAATGGGTTGGATCTCCCAGTGTCCTTAACAAAGCCAATGTCCTCTTCACTTACTTACTCTGAGCACTCCCAAATGGTCCTCTGTCAATAAGGCAATCTCTGCTGACCTTGTTAGCCTTTTCTCCTCCACAAACCTCGAGCTTTCGAAATGAGTTTAAATCTTAGCAGCCTTCTACTGTATCGGTGCTCTGACAGTAGTTCTTTCTCTCCTGAGGTGGGCAGCTCCTGCTGGGTTCTTCATGTCTTCCTTTCCCCCTTACAGCCTGTCTGACTTAGGAAAAACTGTTGAATTTATTCAGAACAAAAGTCAATAGGCATTTGCCTTTTACAATTTCTCACAGTCTGTAAGTCCAGCTATAGCAAAACCACCTGAGCCTTCCTTTGTTTCCAAGTGATAGCACATGCATTTTTAGAGCTTATGGCTCCCTGTTTATAATTTGAGAGTCTGAGCGAGCGAAACCCATTGTCAGTCAGGTGTTACAACCTTGTACTCTGCTTTCAAAAGGGTCTTTGATCTGGGTTCCTTGTTTGCATGGTAACCAAGACCCCTGGCTTGTCTCTGGGCAGACTTGGTGTGAATTCACATGTCTCCTCCAAATCCTTTTTACACTGCATTAAAAATCACAGTTTTTTAAAAAACATGATCATACAGCAAAGTCCAGCGTTCATGACAGAATAAAAACAGAAAACACACAGCAGGTCAGCAGTTACTGTGGAGAGCGAAAGGCAGGGTGTAACTCTTCGGGTCCATTTCAAATTTCCAGCATCTTTATTATTTGATTCATTGCTGCTTCCTCGCCAGGGCTGCCCACCTTGAAGAAATTCTGCTCCTCCCTACCATGTGATTCTTGTCTCTTTCACCATGTCTGCCTCCATCACCACATCTCCCTTCTTTGTGTTCAATCATTTGTTCTCCAAAACCCCCTTTCACAGCTGCATTTCTTTTCTCAGCAATTGTCTCCAGTTCTGACTCAATCCATGTGGCTTTTTAAAGATATAGACGGATAGCAGTTCTAACAAAAGGTCATCGACCGGAAACGTTAATCCTCCCATCCTCTCCTCACGTATGTTGCCTGACCAGCTGAGTATTTCCAGTATTTTCTGTTTTTATTTTTTGTTTTAGCTATTCTTTTTGTAAGTAGGGTTCTCAGCTGCAGATGTATTTATCCCTGGAGATTTAATCACAAGACCTCCGACCTCCAACTGCCCTAGCCAGCCAAACAGCCTTTCCCCCAACCCCAAATCTCCAGTATTTTTACAGGTAATAAAGGAAAGCATTCAAAGAAAATGAAAAGGAACACACAATTTTATTTAATGCCCTGTGATTTTTCTCCTGGATTGCTCGCAGCAGTTTCCAGGAGATTAATTTGTAATTAACAGAGACCTACAAAGTATTAGTGGCAATATTAAATCTTTATTGCAGCAGAATTTCTTTAAATTTACGGTTATTCTTTCACCAAAGGCTTTAACAGAATCAAAACTTCTCATTCTGGAAAAAGCTACATAAAGCTGCCCATGTATTTTTTTTTGTTCATTCATGGAATGTGGGCATCGCTGGCTAGGACAGCATTTATTGCCCATCCCTAATTGCCCCTGAGAAGATGGTGGAGAGCCAGCTTCTTGAAGTGCTGCAGTCCATGTACACCCACAGTGCTGTTAGGAAGGGAGTTCCAGGATTTTGACCCAGTGAAGGAACGGCGATATAGTTCCAAGCCAGGATGGTGTGCGGCTTGGAGGGGAACTTTCAGGTGGCGGTGTTCCCATGTATTTGCTGCCCTTGTTTTTCTAGGTGGCAGAGGTCACAGATCTGGAAAGTGCTGTCTAAGGAGCCTTGGTGTGTTGCTGCAGTGCATCTTGTAGATGGTACACACTGCTGCCACTGTGCGTTGGTGGAGGAGGGAGTGAATGTTTATGGGTGGGGTGCCAATCAAGAGGGCTGCTTTGCCCTGGATGGAATCGAGCTTCTTGAGTGTTGTTGAAGCTGCACCCATCCAGGCTAGTGGAGATATTCCATCACACTCCTGACTGGTGCCTTGTCGATGGTGGACAGGCTTTGGGGAGTCAGGAGGTGAGTTACTTGCCATAGAATTCCTAGCCTCTGCCCTGCTCTTGTAGCCACGGTATTTATATGCCGACTCCAGTTCAGTTTCAGTTTGTGTAAAAACAGGCCTACGAATCTAAATACAAATTTTGTCAAGAGTCTGGCGATTCACTTATATTGCATTAAAATTCAATTATACCCCTTACCTTCCTCACCTCTCACTGTACATGTGAAAATCAAAGTTGAGAGAGACTGAGATAAAATGTAATCACTGTAATATAAAACAGAGAGAGACTGAGATTAAACATTACCAATATCTGGTCTACTGTATCAAATAATTGTCCCTGCCATTTAACCACACTTAACCAATTCCATCATCGCATCCACCCATCCCATTGCCATCCACCCATCCCATGCCCTTCCATCCCTCTCATGCTATCCCCATCCTGCTTTTGCCATCCCCATCCCTCCTGTCATCACCTCAGTCTCTCTCCATTTTATAGTATATTTTACCTCAGCCTTTCTCTATTTAATACTAAATTGATTATATTTTACCGCAGTCTCTTTTTTTAAATTCTGTGATGTCAAACCTCTTTTATCCCAATCTTCCCCCAAATCTTTCCATTACCAATCACCTGTCTCCTCCCCATGTGCCTCCGCATGCACCAGGCACCGTCTACCATGTGTCTTCTGATGTGTCTTCCCCATTCACCAGGTGCCTTGTATTGAATCGATCAGAAAATTGTAACTCAACACACTTTAATGTTACAACAAAATGTTACCCTATCTAATGAACATACTGTCAGCCCACAGGTGCAAAGCTTCAATGGAGCTAACAAAACACTCTGCAAACTAAGACCTACAAACCCAACAGAAATTGTCCTATTTTTAAAATGGGTCTCCCTCTGCAATCCCTTTATTACATTGATTGTACTTTATCTCAGTCTCTCTCGCTCTATCTATTTTGTATAGTTAACCTCAGTCTCTCCCCATTTAATATTATATTGATTAAATTTTACCTCAGTCCCCCTCAATTTTAAATTAAATTATAGTCTCATGATTGTGTACCTAACTCACTTCTCACTGTACATGTGAAAACCTTGAGCATATCCACCTTGGACCTGATGTCTCGTTTGAAGCCAAAGCTAAACACCAAAAAATGTTGCGGGCAGACAGAACCAGGAGCCTTGTGTTGAACCGATCAAAAAACTGTAGCGTAACACATGCTGTACTTTAATACACACTACAATATCTAATCAGCCAACTGTTAGCCTGCAGCTACAAAACTTCACTGGACCTAACAAAACACTTCACAAACCAAAGCCTACAAACCCAACAGAAATTGTCCTATTTTTAAAAATGGATCTCCCTCTGTGATCCTTATATTGCATTGATTATAGTTGATCTCAGTCTCTCTCAATTTTATATTAAAGTCTCATGCTGGTGTACTAAACTCACCTCGCACTGTAGGTGTGAAAACCTTGAACATATCCACTATGGCCCTGATCTCCCTGCTGTGAGATGAGTACTGGCTCCGCCACTAATTTAACCCACCAACCAATCAGAAACGTGCAGACAGACAGAAACTGTATTATAATGTAAGATTCCTGGATTCCCCAGGACAATCCTAGAGGGTTAGCGACACTGGCTGTCGAAGTCAGACCAGGAAACCTGCTGGAACAACACACCCTGTGGTGGGAAGACTGAATAGCCAGCATTATCAGCGTTAACATTTAAAAGCAGTAGATGCAGTTGTTACCACTGCACTTCAGGTGTTTTCTCTAAGCATCGCCAATGTCTCAAAACCAAAACTAGATCACAACAGCCACAACTGGGCATGACAAAATGCAAACTGTCAAGGGTTTCATGTGTATAGCAACTCTCGCAAGGTGTTGCTCACAGTGAGCTGTTTTGTAACCTAAGGAGTATTTTGACATGCAGTCTAAAAGGAGCGGACTAAATTCTTCCTGGAAATAATAGCATCTGAGTTCTAGATTTGATTCCAGTCTAGATTGATTAGATGAAAGTCCTGCCTGCGAGCCATAAGGGTCCTATGTACACTTCCAATCTAGTTTCGAATGAGTGCCCGTACCAAAGTGGCCTTAATTAAACACTAAATAACATTGAATTGTCAGCTTTGTTATGATGGCTGATGGCTGATGTGGGAAATGAGAGGGTCACAGTGCATTAGTGGGAGGTATTACACAATGACTTGCTATTATATAGCACCTTTGAAGTAGTAAACCATCCCAAGGTTCTTCACAGGAGCATTACCAAACAAAATTTGACACCAAACCTCTTAAGGAAATATTAGGACACATTTCCAAAAGCTTCGTCAAAGAGATAGGTTTTAAGAAGTGTACTGAAGGAGCATTACCAAACAAAATTTGACACCAAACCTCTTAAGGAAATATTAGGGCCCACATCAGAGACGCCATCTATGAGTCAGCTTTGACCACCTACGGCAAAAGTGCGAAGAGAAATGCAGACTGGTTTCAATCTCATAATGAAGAGCTGGAACCTGTCATAGCCGCTAAGCGCATTGCACTTTTGAACTACAAGAAAGCCCCCAGCGATTTAACATCCGCAGCACTTAAAGCAGCCAGAAGTACTGCACAAAGAACAGCTAGGCGTTGCGCAAACGACTACTGGCAACACCTATGCAGTCATATTCAGCTGGCCTCAGACACCGGAAACATCAGAGGAATGTATGATGGCATGAAGAGAGCTCTTGGGCCAACCATCAAGAAGATCACCCCCCTCAAATCTAAATCGGGGGACATAATCACTGACCAACGCAAACAGATGGACCGCTGGGTTGAGCACTACCTAGAACTGTACTCCAGGGAGAATGCTGTCACTGAGACTGCCCTCAATGCAGCCCAGCCTCTACCAGTCATGGATGAGCTGGACATACAGCCAACCAAATCGGAACTCAGTGATGCCATTGATTCCCTAGCCAGCGGAAAAGCCCCTGGGAAGGACAGCATTACCCCTGAAATAATCAAGAGTGCCAAGCCTGCTATACTCTCAGCACTACATGAACTGCTATGCCTGTGCTGGGACGAGGGAGCAGTACCCCAGGACATGCGCGATGCCAACATCATCACCCTCTATAAAAACAAAGGTGACCGCGGTGACTGCAACAACTACCGTGGAATCTCCCTGCTCAGCATAGTGGGGAAAGTCTTTGCTCGAGTCGCTCTGAACAGGCTCCAGAAGCTGGCCGAGCGCGTCTACCCTGAGGCACAGTGTGGCTTTCGTGCAGAGAGATCGACTATTGACATGCTGTTCTCCCTTCGTCAGATACAGGAGAAATGCCGTGAACAACAGATGCCCCTCTACATTGCTTTCATTGATCTCACCAAAGCCTTTGACCTCGTCAGCAGACGTGGTCTCTTCAGACTACTAGAAAAGATCGGATGTCCACCAAAGCTACTAAGTATCATCACCTCATTCCATGACAATATGAAAGGCACAATTCAACATGGTGGCTCCTCATCAGAGCCCTTTCCTATCCTGAGTGGTGTGAAACAGGGCTGTGTTCTCGCACCCACACTTTTTGGGATTTTCTTCTCCCTGCTGCTTTCACATGCGTTCAAATCCTCTGAAGAAGGAATTTTCCTCCACACAAGATCAGGGGGCAGGTTGTTCAACCTTGCCCGTCTAAGAGCGAAGTCCAAAGTACGGAAAGTCCTCATCAGAGAACTCCTCTTTGCTGACGATGCTGCTTTAACATCTCACACTGAAGAATGCCTGCAGAGTCTCATCGACAGGTTTGCGTCTGCCTGCAATGAATTTGGCCTAACCATCAGCCTCAAGAAAACGAACATCATGGGGCAGGATGTCAGAAATGCTCCATCCATCAATATTGGCGACCACGCTCTGGAAGTGGTTCAAGAGTTCACCTACCTAGGCTCAACTATCACCAGTAACCTGTCTCTAGATGCAGAAATCAACAAGCGCATGGGTAAGGCTTCCACTGCTATGTTCAGACTGGCCAAGAGAGTGTGGGAAAATGGCGCACTGACACGGAACACAAAAGTCCGAGTGTATCAGGCCTGTGTCCTCAGTACCTTGCTCTACGGCAGCGAGGCCTGGACAACGTATGCCAGCCAAGAGCGACGTCTCAATTCATTCCATCTTCGCTGCCTTCGGAGAATACTTGGCATCAGGTGGCAGGACGATATCTCCAACACAGAAGTCCTTGAAGCGGCCAACATCCCCAGCTTATACACACTACTGAGTCAGCGGCGCTTGAGATGGCTTGGCCATGTGAGCCGCATGGAAGATGGCAGGATCCCCAAAGACACATTGTACAGCGAGCTCGCCACTGGTATCAGACCCACCGGCCGTCCATGTCTCCGTTATAAAGACGTCTGCAAACGCGACATGAAATCGTGTGACATTGATCACAAGTCGTGGGAGTCAGTTGCCAGCATTCGCCAGAGCTGGCGGGCAGCCATAAAGACAGGGCTAAATTGTGGCGAGTCGAAGAGACTTAGTAGTTGGCAGGAAAAAAGACAGAGGCGCAAGGGGAGAGCCAACTGTGCAACAGCCCCAACAAACAAATTTCTCTGCAGCACCTGTGGAAGAGCCTGTCACTCCAGAATTGGCCTTTATAGCCACTCCAGGCGCTGCTTCACAAACCACTGACCACCTCCAGGCGCGTATCCATTGTCTCTCGAGATAAGGAGGCCCAAAAGAAAGAAACTGAAGGAAGGTGGAGAGGCAGGGAGGTATAAGGTGGGAATTCCAGAGCTTAGGGCCTAGACAGCTAAAAGCATGATGGCCAATGGTAGGGCGAAGGAAATTGGGGATGCACAAGAGGCCAGAATTGTATTCTGAGAGTTTGAAGTAATGACATTTCATGTGATAATGTAGAGAGATATTTTCTCTTTATCTAACCTTGCTACACCTAGCATGGGGCAGTGTCGAGAAAGAATTAATCCAACTCTTGCTGTACCTGCCCTGGGAGTGCATATAACTGACTATTCCTTTGCCTTGGAACACATAATGTTGCTATTTGATGCCAAAGATGGAAAGTGTCCAATTCCTCACAACCAATATCATTTGCTTTGATCTTCTGGAGAAGAGATTGTTTTTGGGATACCCAGTTCTTGCTGTCAATTACCTAAAGCCAATTTTTACAATGATAGGTGATCTTAACTGTTTATTCCAGGGTCATTTACTTGGCCCTTGTCAGTGGAGAGACTGACAATCGGTGGAGAGTTGCTAGTTTGCTCTTGAAGTACTGGAAGTACAAACACTATTGTTTGTGATGTTACAACTGAGGTGGGAGGAGTGCACTGTTTATTCTAGTTCCACTTATCCACAGGTCACAACATATATTTAATTTTTTTCCCATACAAACATACGATTAGGAGCAGGAGTAGGCCACTCGGCCCCTCGAGCCTGCTCCGCCATTCAGTAAGTTCATGGCTGAACTGATTACTTCACATTTCCACCTACCCCCGATAAACTTCCACCCCCTTGCTTATCAAAAACCTATCTACCTCTGCCTTAAAAATATTCAAAGACTCTGCTTCCACTGCCTTTTGAGGAAGAGAATTCCAAAGACTCACGACCCTCTGAGAGAAAACATTTCTCCTCATCTCTGTCTTAAATGGGCGACCCCTTATTTTTAAACAGTGACCCCTAGTTCTAGATTCTCCCACAAGGAAAAACATCCTTTCCACATCCACCTTGTTAAGACCCCTCAGGATCTTATATGTTTCAATCAACTCCCCTCTTACTCTTCTAAATTCCAGCAGATACAAGCCTAGCCTGTCCAATCTTTCCTCGTAAGACAGCCCACCCATTCCAGGTATTAGTCTAGTAAACCTTCTCTGTACTGTCTTCAAAGTATTTACATCCTTCCTTAAATAAGGAGACCAGTACTGTACACAGTACTCCAGATGTGGTCTCACTAATGCCCTGTATAGCTGAAGCATAACCTCCCTACTTTTGTATTCAATTCCCTTCGCAATAAACTATAACATTCGATTAGCTTTCCTAATTATGTGCTGTACCTGCATACTAACCTTTTGTGATTCATGCACTAGGACACCCAGATCTCTCTGCATCTCAGAGCTCTGCAATCTCTCACCATTTAGATAATATGCTTTTTTTAAATTCTTCCTGCCAAAGTGGACAATTTCACATTTTCCCACATTATACTCCATTTGCCAGATCTTTGCCCACTCACTTAACCTATCTATGTCCCTTTGTAGCCCCCTTATGTCCTCTTCACAAGTTATTTTCCTATCTATCTTTGTGTCATCAGCAAATTTAGCAACTACACCTTCAGTCCCTTCATCTAAGTTATTTATATGAATTGTAAAATGTTGAGGCCCCAGCACAGATCCCTGTGGCACACCACTTGTAACATCTTGCCAACCAGAAAATGATCCATTTATGCATACTCTCTGTTTCCTGTTAGCTAGCCAATCTTCTATCCATACCAATGTTACCCCCTACACCATGAGCTTTTATTTTCTTCAATAACCTTTGATGTGGCATCTTATCAAATGCCTTCTGGAAATCTAAGTATGATACATCCACCTGTTTCCCTTTATCCACAGCGCATGTTACTTCTTCAAAGAACTCCAATAAATTGGTTAAACATGATTTCCCTTTCACAAAACCATGTTGACTCTGCCTGATTATCTTGATTCCCACTTACCAATCATAGACTCTATTTTTATCCCAGAATATACCAAACAGGTTTCTTTAAGAAACAACAAGATGATCAGTTTATTATAAAACAAGTCTTAACCAGTAATGAAGCAAAGCATAAACACACAGATCGAAATATAAAAGTTCTCTTTTTACCTTATCCCCTCACATACACATACACCAGTTAACTGGAAAAATAAAGGTATTTTTGTTTTTAGAGCTCTATTAGACAAAAAAAAACACTTGGACTGAATACTTGCTCATTCTTGAAGAAACAGCAGATGAGATACGTTGTGTTCCAAAACTAGCATACAGTCTGGCCTCCGAGTACACGTAGACAGGTCACTGGGATCTTTTAGAACAGTTCTTTTCAGGCGGCATTGAGAATTGATTTATCAGGCTATTCTTCAAAGACAGGTGATGAGATGAGTTGACACAGTAGACTTCTCAGGGTTTTTTTTTAAAGAGAGATGCTGGAAAGCTGAGCTGGGTTGTAGCCTTCTCTCCTCCCTTGGCAATTCTCTTCTCTACTTGGAAGTTCTCTCCCTTTTTATATAGTTCGACCTCAACTCAGAACAATTCAAAAGCGAAACTGACAACAGGAGATCAACCTTTTGACCTCTATCAGTCTTGAACTGTCACTTCTTTGTAAACAACTTCTCCAGGTGTCCAAAATTCTCTGTTGTTTATTGAACTGGAAGGCAGGCGGTTTCCCAGAAAGGCTTGTGTTGTTGCTGGAAGTCAGGTGGTTTCCTGGAAAGGTTTGCTTTCCTCACAAGACCTCTCAGTGCCCCTCTTATAAAACATTTCCAGGGACTGTTTTTCAAAGTCAAGTGGCCTTTACATGACCCCCTTTGAAAACCCCAAAGTTTAACATTTCTTCAATCTTTCAAAAATGAATCCTCAAAAAATATATTTAACAAATCACAGAGGTACTTTCGTAACAGTAAAAGCAATATTTTATGAAAATGCATCACGAGGGACAATTTTTTTTATTTAAGTTGTTTTGTTCATTTCATTCTCTGACAGCCATGGCTCATTTGGTAGCACTCTCACCTCTGAGTCACAAAGTTCTGGATTCAAGTCCAATTCCAGGCCTTGAGTACAAAAATCAAGGCTGACCAGTGCGGTACTGAGGGGGTGCTACACTTTTGGAGGTGCCATTTTTCTGATGAAACGTTAAACCGAGCCTCATCTGCCCTCGAAGATGGACATAAAAGATCCCATAGCACAATTTTGAAGAAGAGCAGGGGAGTGTTTCCCAGTGTTCTGGCCAATTTATTCCTCAATCAACATCACAAAAACAGATTATCTGGTCATTATCTCATTGCAGTTTGTGGGAGCTTGCTATGCACAAATTACCTGCCACATTTCCTGCATTACAATAGTGACTATACTCCAAAAAATACTTTGCTGGCTGTAAAGTGCTTTGAGTTGTCCAATGGTCATGAAAGGTGCTATATAAATGCAAGTGTTTCTTTCTTAATTGGGGTGTTGACTTGGGTTTCTCAGCCCATCACAAAGCAGATAATTTTTATCTTTGCTGACACAGTATTGGTGAAACTGCTCTATTATAGAGGTTTCATCTGGGATGTACTCCTTCATGTGTGTGAAACTTTCCTGTCAGAGGACAGCAGCCTCAGCTGGAGTTTTGTGTCCAGTTCCACTTCAGAAAGGGTGGCAAGGTTTTGCAGAGGGTGCAGACGAGATTACTGGGATGATACCAGGGATGAAGGACTTCAGTTATATGGAGAGACTGGAGAAATTGGGATTGTTCTCCTTAGAGCAGACAGTTAAATGGAGATTTAATAGAGGTTTTCAAAATTATGAGGAGCTTCGATAGAGTAGATGGCAGGATGGTCAGTACTCAGAGGACACAGATTTAAGGGAATTAGCAAAAGAATGAGAGGAGCGGTGAGAAGAGGTTTTTTTACTCCGAGAGTTGTCCTGATCTGGAATATACTGCTTGACTGGAAGGAGATTCAATACTAACTTTCAAAAGGGAATTGGATAAATACTTGAAGGGGAGAAAAATTGCAGGGCTCTGGAGTAAGCAGGGGTGTGGGACTAATTGGACAGCTGTTTCAAAGAGCCAGCACAGGCATGATGTACTGAATGGCCTCCTTCTGTGCTGTATAATTCTACTGTTCTATAAGAAAGGCCTCAGATATCTGAGGTCCCCCAAAAAAGTGCTTTACGTCTAAGATAGCAGTATATAATAGAGCAATTTGTGGCAGGATCCCTTACTTAATAAGTTGTAGAGTTTGGGATTAGAATAGATAGGTGATTGATGGCCGGCACAGAACGATGGGCCGAAGGACCTGTTTCTATGCTGTATAGCTCTATGACTCTATGAGAGTGGCCTTTCATCTGTGTTTACTAAGCTGCAATATTTAATCCTGTTTTACTGTCACCCAGGAGACCAGATGCAAATTGCAAAGGGGATCAAAGAGCAAGATCTCAGCACTGCCATTGAAATGAGGTCTCAAGGTGTGGAGCAGACAGGCTCTGAAGACCAGAACAGTCTTTCAATTGCTGAAAGGAATGAACAGAAAGATCTCAGTACTGCCATTGAAATGGGGTCTCCAGTTGCAGAAGAGGCAGGTTCTGAGGATCAGAGCAGTCTTCAAATTGCTAAAAGGAATGAACAGGAAGATCTCAGTATTGCCATTGAAATAGAGTTTCCAATTGCAGAAGAGCCAGGTTCTGAGGACCAGAGCAATCTTCAAATTGCTAAAAGGAATGAACAGGAAGATCTCAGTATTGCCACTGAAAGTAGTGCTGTGATCCTGGAACAGCAGAACTGTGAAAGATCTGAGGATCACCAGAATGGCTCTGTAATAGTCCAGAGTGTTGAAGAACAAGATACAGCACGTCCCAATGAAAGAGCAATTTCACATGTTGGAGAGATGGATCAGGGAGGGCCTGAGATTTAGCCTCATGGATGCAAGGAAAATTATCAATGCAAACAGCTTCTTTCCTCATTTGTATACTTAAAATTTTACCTGGACCAGACGTGGTGACTTTCTTTTACATATGAGATACCAGTGATATCACATGATTCAGGAACACCATTAGCACTTTGGTTAATTGTTCTGCTGATTGAGGTGGAGGATGCTGGAAAATGAAACATTTTTGCTATCCATTGTCCACTTCTGGTCCTCTCAGGTCAGAGGCAGCTCAGTCAGACATTGGACTAAGGTCACTCTACGCAGTCCCAGCAGCATGCCTTGACTCCAACTGCAGAAGATCAGCCCTACTGGACTAGAAAAGTACTGCAAATACCTGTGTTTTCTGTACCACAATCAAAGCTCCTGTCTAGTGTATTTTTCCCAGTGTTTGCTCTCGTCCTTTCTGCATGGAATTAAACTTTTTCTGTGCCTTTTTTGCTGTGATCTCATTTTATACAGGGAAAGTAGTTTGTTATTTAATGTTTTCCTTTTGTGTTGCTCTGTTCCCTTTCCTCAGACTCTGCTCATTTCTCATTGCTTCAATTTCATGCTGCTTGCACGTCTCTGCTGTTAATCGGTCTTTCTCTATTATCAGTCTGTCTCACTGCTGATTTCTCTCCATCTCAGCTGTTTTTTGTGAAACCTCAATGTGTCCACTTGATATTTTTACATTTGCTATTTTAACAATTTAAAAAAATTAATTCTCAGAATGTGGGCATCGCTGGCAAAGCTGGCATTTATTACCATCCCCAGTTGCCTTTGAGAAGGTGATGATCGGCCTATTCCTTAAACCACTTTCTCTTACAACCAAGTGGCTAGCTAGGACACTTCAGGAGGCAATTAAGAGTCAACAATGTCAGTGGGGCTGGAGTCATATACAGACCAGACTGGGAAGGATGGCTGATTTCCTTCCCATGGTTCTCAATCTTTCTGCTCCCATATTACAAAAATTCCATGGATCCCTGTAACACAGTATTTTTTATGTGGAAAGATTGGTTACAAAATTAAACATATATTTATTATTTTTGTTTTAATTTCTTAATGTGAAACTTGTTGCTGGGGCTGAGCAACAATTCTGGAAGCTGTGAAGTTATCGTTGACAAGCACTCATGCATCTCATGGTCAATGTTTATTCTGGCTCAGTTTTCATTGATGTCGCTGCTTCGCACAAGTAGGTTGTACTAAATGGGATCAACACTGAGTGCTGAGGAGAAGCAGTGCTGTATTCATCGGAGCATTCACAGCCGGATCTCTCACTGTCTCCAATGCATCGTCTTCAATAACCAGTGCCCTCATCGTCTCCAATGCCCAGGGCCCTCACCGTCTCCAATGCCCAGGGTCCTCACCGTCTCCAATGCCCAGGGCCCTCACCGTCTCCAGTGCCCAGAGTTGTCACTCTATCAAATTTTTATCTCTGCACAACGATAATTCAAGCGGAATGATCAGCTCACAACATCTGGAAGCACGGTGGGGGGCGAGATGCATTAGTAGCGAAAATGGTATTAAATTAAACATCACGTGGTTATAAAATAACATTTTATTATTGGATCTAAACAATGAAAATGTATTAAAAATATTGTTGGCAGTTTAATTTTAAATGTTGAACTTTGCATTTTGTTACGTTCCCGTTAGGGACCATTATCTTTTAAAAAAAGAAAGTTGAATTCTCAGTTATTACTGAAAGAATTATGCCACAAGATTTCACATTTTAAACAAAACTTGCATGAGTTAAAGCAAAACACAATTAACAACACTACAATTTGGAAACACATATTTTAAACTTTAAATCTTAATAGAATATGAAGATGAATACTTTAAACTCTAAATCTCAACCGAAATCTCCTGTTTGTCTGTTACTTCCACCCCAAAAGTTTTCCCTATATGTTACAATATCTTGGATTTTTCACTTCTCCTGGGACCAATCCAAAGTGTACCACAGCTCTTAGGAATTCACTTCAATTTCCTTAGTTTCTCAGCTGTCTTCTGAGGTTTGAGATTTCCTGGGGATTCTCCCTATAGCGTTCACCTTCAACACCTCTCAAATCTGGATTTCCAAAACCTGAGTATGGGTCTGTCTTAAAAAAGAAACACCCCTGGTTCCCAAAAGCCTCTACACTCGAGTCCAGCTGCTCCCAAAGCCAACCAGCTTTCCAAAAGCCAACTCACTGACTAAAAGCCAACTCCCTAGCAACATCTATCTCCATCGCAACGTGGTGCACGGGAAATGTCCCAGACAGAAATTTATCCTAATTATTTCCAACTCCAAAATCTTCTCTTTGATTTCTGATGCCCACACGATATTGGTAACAATAGATGTATTGGGTCCAACTGCCCAACTAAATGAGGCCACCTGCGGTTTTATGGCTCTCACCTTTCTAACTCTGTAAGCACTCATGGAGAGATTTTTGAACTTTAAATCTCTTTGTTCTGGGAACATAGAAACATAGGAGCATTCACCTCTCATTCTTCTAAACTTTATAGAATACAGGCCCAGTTTCCCCTTTCTCTCTTCATAGGACAGTCCAGCAACCCCATGAACAAGTCTGGACTCGTTATATGGCAATAATATCCTTCCCAAGGTAAGGGGACCAAAACTGCACACAGTACTCCAAGTGCAGTCTAACCAAGGTTTTATACAATTGAAGCAAGACTTCATTGCTCCTGTACTCAAATCCTCTTGCGATAAAGGCTAACATACCATTAGCCTTCTTAATTGCTTGCTGCACCTGCATGTTAGCTTTCAGTGACTTATTGACAAGAACACCCAGGTCCCTTTGTACATCTACACTTTCTAATCTCTTACCATTTAAGAAATACTCTGCACATCTATTCCTCCTACCAAAGTGGATAACCTGACAGTTTTCCACATTATATTCCATCTGCCACATTCTTGCCCACTCACTAAGTCTGTCCAAATCCCCTTGCAGCCGCTTTGCATCTTCCTCACAACACACATTTCCACCTAGTTTTGTGTCATCTGCGAACTTGGAAATACTACATTTGGTTCCCACATCCAAATCATTGATATATATTGTGAACAGCTGGGGCCCAAGCATTGATCCCTGCGGTACCCCACTAGTCACAGCCTGCCAACGCGAGAATGACCCGTTTATTCATACTCTCTGCTTTCAGCCTGTTAACCAATCCTTAATCCGTGCCAGTATATTACCTCCTATCCCACATGCTTTAATTTTGCTAACCAACCTCCTGTGGGGGACTTTATCAAAAGCCTTCTGAAAATCCAAGTATACCATGTCCACCAACTCCCCTTTATCAATTCTGTTAGTAACATCCTCAAAAAACTCCAACAGGTTCGTCAAACATGATTTCCCATTCATAAATCCATGTTGACTATGGTCAATCAGATCATTATTATCCAAGTGTCCATTTATCACATCCTTTAGAATAGATTCTATCAAATTCCCTGTTTTCTCTCTCCCTCCCTTCTTAAATAGTGGGGTGACATTTGCGACCTTCCAATCTACAGGAACTGCTCCAGAATCTATAGAATTTTGGAAGATGATCACCAATGCATCCATTATCTCCATAGCTACCTCTTTCAACACACCGGGATGTAGAATATCAGGTCCTGGGGACTTATCAACTTTCAGCCCCATTAATTTCTCCAATACAACCTTCTTACTAATATTAATTTCCTTCAATTCCTCATTCCCCCTAATCCCTTGGATTTTTAATTCTGGGAGATTTCTTGTATCTTCCTCAGTAATCATTTAGCTTCTCTGCCATTTCTCTATTCCCCATTATAAATTCTCCTGACTCTGCCTGTAAGCACCCATATTGGTCTTAGCCAAACGTTTCCTTTTTACGCACCTGTACAAGCTTTACAGTCTGTTTTTATATTTTTTGCTAGCTTACCTTCATATTCTATTCTCCCTTTCTTTATCAATTTCTTTGTCCTCCTTTGCCATATTCTAAAATCCCCCCAATCCTCAGGTTTACTACTATTTCTGGCAACTTTATAGGCCTTTTCTTATAATTTTATACAATCCTTAACTTCCTTTGTTATCCACAGTTGACTGCCTTTACTTCTGGGGTTTTTGTGCCTTGAAGGAATGTATAGTTCCTGTAAACTATGTAATATGTCTTTAAAGACTATCCATTGCCTATGTACTGTCATACCTTTTAATGTGTTTTCCCAATCCACCTCAGCCAATTTGCCCCTCATGCCTTCATAATTCCCTTTGTTCAAATTTAACACCCTGGCTTCAGACTGAACTACCTCACTTTCAAACATAATGTAAAATTCTATCATATTATGGTCACTCATCCCTAAAGGTTCTTTTACAAGAAGATTATTAATTAGCCCTTTCTCATTCCATAAAACTAGATCCAAAATAGCCTTTTCTCTAGTCGGTTCCTCAACATACTGCTCTAGAAAACCATCCCTAACACACTCCGGAAACCCGTCCTCCACTGCATTAGTGCTCATTAGGTTTACCCAGTCTATATGCAGATTGAAATCACCCATGATTACTGTATTACCCATGCCACATGCTTCTCTAATCTCCTGATTAATACCATGCCCCACATTACCACGACTGTTTGGTGGCCTATAGACAACTCCTACCACTGTTTGCTGCCCCTTGCTGTTTCTTAGCTCCACCCAAACAGATTCCACATTTTGTTCTTCTGATCTGAGATCCTCCCTTACTAATATACTGATCCCATCCCTTATTATCAGTGCAACGCCACCTCCTTTTACTTTTTGCCTGTCCTTCCTAAATGTCGAATATCCTTGAATATTCAGTTCCCAGTCTTGGTCACCCTGTAGTCACGTTTCCGTAATGGCAATTAGATCATACCCATTTACCTCTATTTGGGCATTTAAATCATCTACCTTGTTGTGAATGCTGCGTGCATTCAGGTAGAGTGCCCTTAACCGTGTCTTCTTGACATTATTCTGCATTCTAAGCCTAGTTGATGCTCATCTTTGTTTCACCTGCCTTCTAATGTCACTTGCTACTTTTCTACCTCCTGTTACCAGCTCTACTTCCTTCCAATTTGAGCTACCTCTCAGGTTCCCATCTCCCTGACAAGCTAGTTTAAAACTTCCCCAACAACACTAGCAAATCTCCCTGCGAGGATATTAGTTCTGGTCCTGTTAACGTGTAGCCCATCTATCTCGTACAGGTCCCACCTGCCCCAGAACCAGTCCCAATGCCTCAGAAATCTGATGCCCTCCCTCCTACACCAATTCTCCAGCCACGTGTTAAATCGATCAATCCTCCTATTCCTATGCTCACTAGCATGTGGCACTTGGAGTAATCCTGAGATTATTGCTTTGGAGGTCCTGCTTTTTAATTTCCTTCCTAACTGCCTAAAATCTCTCAGGATCTCATCCCTCTTCCTACCTATGTCAATGGTACCAATGTGGACCACGATCTCTGGCTGTTCACCCTCCCCCAGAAGGATGTCCTGCAGCCGCTCCGTGACATCCTTGACCCTGGCACCAGGGAGGCAACACACCATCCTGGAGTCACTTTTACAGCTGCAGAAATGCCCGTCTGATCCCCTGACTATTGAATCCCCCATTACTATTGCTCTTCCTCTTGTCTTCCTCCATTCCTGTGCAGCTGAGCCACCCATGGTACTACAGACTTTGCTCTGGCTGCACTCCCCCGAGGAACCATCGCTCTCACAAGTATCCAAAATGGAAAACTGATTAGCAAGCAAGATAGACTCAGGGGACTCCTGCACTGCCTGCCTGGTTCTCTTAGACTGCCTAGCGGTCACCTCGCTGCCTGCATGCTCCTAACCTGCGGTGTGACTACCTCCCTAAACGTGCTATGCACATAGTCCTCTACCTCGCAGATGCACAATAGTCACTCCAGCTGCCACTTGAGTTCTGAAACCTGGAGCTCAAGCGTCTGCAGCCGGTGACACTTCCTGCAGATGTGTTGGTCTAGGATGCATGGTGCGTCCATGACTTCCCACATACCACAGGACGTACATTCCACTTGGCTAAGCTGACCTGCCAGAAGGTAACTTTAAAAACTTTTTATTACAAGTAAAATAACTTACCAGTTACTCACCAATCAACTTCTTCCTCTGTACTGAAGAGAGACTCAGTTACTGGAGGCTGAAAAAAGGTACAAGAAAGAAAGAAAGGAGCCCCTCCCTCATGCACCATACTCCCGCTTTACACTTTTTTTGATTTATAGTTCCCCTCCTTAGCGAACTCCCTCAATTGCCAAACTCCTTTCTTCACACTCTGTGCCCTCCAGCAACATTCTGTGCAGACAAGCAGCATTGAGAGTCCCCTCAATTTATACCCTGAAAGCAATACTGTGTCAGCTCTGCTAGAGTTCTGCTGCAGCTCAGAAACCAGTTTAAGCTAGCTACCTAATTAGGCAAGAGCCAACTGTGTAACAGCCCTGACAACCAATTTTATCTGTGGCACCTGCGGAAGAGTCTGCCACTCTAGAATTGGTCTTTATAGCCACTCCAGGCGCTGCTTCACAATCCACTGACCACCTCCAGGCGCTTACCCATTGTCTCTCGAGACAAGGAGGCCAAAGAAGAAGAAGAAGACCCCTGTTTAAAACTGCAAGAAACCTAACTTACCTCTTAACTGAAACAGGAATTTCAATTAATTGCTAGAGGTAAACAAAACAGTAACTAGTCTTGAGAGATTAACCCTTAAAATTCATTCACTTACCAAATTCCCTTCTTTACACTCAGTGCAGACCTATTCTATTCAAATTCTATGAATAATTTAAACCCCTGCTGACGGCAGCAGCAGACACCTGGGCCGGAATTTTACCTTCTCAAATTTGGTGTCGTCGGAGGTGGCTGCAGTGGAAAATGGCAGGCAATGACATCAGAACAGGTCCCCGACTTCATGATGCCATATCGCCATTTATTCTTGTCGGACGGCAGGCGAGATGGGAACGCCACTCGCTGTTCAACTTAAGGCAATAGAAGTGATTAAAAAGCCAATTGACACCCATTATACGTTGCCCGTGCCATTTTATGTTCTGCCCACGGGTCACACGGAGGGTCGCAGACCTGGCAGCTTTAAATGAGCGGCAACCACTCTCTCACTGAAGGAGTTAAAGGTACTAGAATTTTCTATTTTGTGTGTTTTATTTCACAGCAAATTCCAAGGTTGCAGCTGATATTGATGGCACACCAGGGCTCACTTGAGTGAGTAATACTCCTGGTAGGGCCACAGCATCTCTGATTTATCCTGGGTAGGGGAGGGAGGTTGCAAGTGCCTGTCCTTGCAGCAGGCAGTAAAAAGCTGTCCCCAGTACATCTTTGGGACGCTGCTGCCATGGGCATTGTCCACTCTGGAGGAGGGTCCTCCAGCGAGGAAGAGAATGGCTCAAGGAGGGACAAGAAATCAGCAGCCTGCTGGCCAACTGCAACCTGGTTATGGGGGAGGGGCAGAAGGCCACAGAGTGCATCAGGACGAAAGACCTGTGAGGAAACGAGTCTACCCAGTAGGCAGGGTGTACCGGCAGCAGCTGATCTTTATGCAGATGAGAGAGCGCCAGTGCCTTAGAAGTCTGTGCCTGTCCTGTGACACCTCTGTGTAAGATGATGGCAGCGAGGTCAGCTCCAACTGCATGGGTGGCCATCCAATGCCAGTGGTACTAAAGATCACAGTCACTCTGAACTTGTATGCATCAGGCTCATTCCAGGCTTCTACAGGAGACATATGCGGAATCTCACAATTATCTGCACAGCATTGCATAAGCGTGGTAACTGATGCCGTATTCACGCGGGCCAAGCAGCTCATCAAGTTTAAGACTGATTCAGCCGAGAGAGCCAGAGGCTTCAGCACCATTGCTGAGTTCCCCATGGTCTAAGGAATGATTGACTGTACAAATGTGGCCATCAGAACTCCTGCAAGCCAGCCAGTGGCCTTCATTAATTGAAAGGGATTTCATTCGATGAATGTGCAACTTGTCTGTGACCACCGTAAAATAATATTGCAGGTATGTGCTCGTTATCCAGGAAGCAGTCATGACTCAAACATTCTCCGGAACTCCCAGGTGCCAATGCTTTTCAAACCCCCTGAGTGCCTGCAAGGTTGGATACTTGGCGACAGGGGTTACCCGCTGAAGAGATGGCTGATGACACCTGTGAGGAACCCACGGAATGAAGTAGAGGAATGGTACAATGCGAGCCATGCGATGACCAGAGTCACCATTGAACAGACCATAGGTCTTCTGAAGATGAGATTTAGGTGCCTGGATCGTTCAGTCGGTGCCCTTCAGCATTCGCCAGCAAGGGTATCTCACATTGTTGTTGTCTGCTGCGCCTTACATAACCTGGCGCTGCAGAGGTGGGGGAGGCCCTGGATGCTGAGGAAATTGTTCAGCACGAGACATCCTCAGACAAGAAGGTGAAGAGTTTGAGAAGGAGGTGGGGGCGCAGCCACCTGGCTGTCTGGGGGAAGCAGTTGGAGGTCTGCAGGAGTTAGGTGCAAGGGAGGCGCAGGAGGCTCTAATACTCAGGCATTTCTCTTGACCTGAGGTTCATGAGCCATGCACTCTGCCAGCGACTGACATATCAATCTAAATTCAGGCATTCACATCTTCTGGAACCCCAAATGCACTCACCTGCAAGGGCTAATCTCAGCTGCTATAGTCCACCTTTCCCTCTAACATACCGTGGCCCACTGGTGCAACTCCCCCAAGTCTCCATCTCATGCAGAAGAAAAGGTTTGCCTCATATATCAACAGTTACTTGAGACATAAATAAGCAAAAGGAGAACTTAAATAAAGTTTGTGGAAAATTAGATAAAAATTAACGTGGATCAAAATCAACACCAGTGGAACCTAAGTGCAGTGACAATGATTTCTTAAATCTTTTCCGAGTGCTCGTGCATGTCCATTCACTCCCCTTCGCCGTCAGCTACAGCAGAGGCAGGTGGCTGATCAGGCTGCCCCGTAGCTTGGGATGACCTTGGCGGCCATCTTCTGGCTGCCCGAGGCCGTGAGGGCTCTGGCATGTTGAGGTGACCCTAAGCAGTCTCAGCACCACCCTCTGTCATCCTGGCATTCTGAGGTGCCAGTGTCACTGGCAGAGGGGCGAAGGAACCACTGTACACATCAGGAGCGCCCTGAGACAAATCCCCAAATGCAGACTGCTGTTACTCCTCTGCCATCACGAGGTTCATTTGAGCCTCCCTGCTGACCTGAGAGGGATGACCAACTGGAGGAACTCCAGGTGCCTCGTTCCTCTCTTGCATTGCCACTGATACATGGAGCTCACTGACATTGTGATGTTATGTAAGTCTCTGCGCATGTCCGGCGGGCACTGGGTGACCTACTGGAGCTGGCTCTCCACAGCAGTCACTAATCTGTCAATGGAGGAAGCCAGTCATTCAGATGACAGGGACTGTGCAGAACTTATGGCCTGGAAGGATGCCTCCAAAGTCCAAGCCAGAGCACGTATCGTCTCTTGTAACTCCACCAGGTCTTTACGTACCTCTCACTGCACCTGCAGCATCTGCCGCTGAATGGATGACCTTAGATGCTCATCATCAGCATGGGGCTCAGTACTGGCCTGGCCTCTCACAGTCCTCTGGCAGCTGGTCCAGCACTTGTGCAGTGCTAGAACCAGGTTGTGACCACGAATCTGAATGTGCTATTAGCCCAAATGAGGTGACTGTATCTGAGCTGGTGCTTGGTGCAGTCTGGCCACATGTCTGTGAGTTTCAATGCACAAACAACCCTCATTGCTTAAAGCCTCCCCCACCTCTGCCCCAACCGCACCCTGGGGAGCTCACCCTCCTGGTCAGGTACTCCGGCCTTACCATAAGCAACTGACTGGTGATCTCCGTCCTCACCAGCAAGTAGCAATGCCTCCTCCTTCACAGCAGTGAGAATGGTAATGATTGGCACACTGCTAACGGTCTGTGCCCTCTCATGGGCATTCTGAGCCCTCCTCCTGTGGAGTTACATGACAATCATTTCAGTTACTTGACTTGAAGGAGCACCCACTCAACACTCTTGCTGCATGCTGCCTCCGGGACCATTGCCATTCAAGTGTAAGCACACTTCTGGACCCTTGTGCAGGTGAGATGTGCCCAGCATATGCCCATGACAGAGCTGCAGCCATTCACTCCAAATGGGGGGCTTCCACTTTGCAGCATCAACATCAGGTTACCCACCCATCTAAGTACGAAGCAATGAGGACTGAGATATGCCACTCTCCCTGGTAGAGCGGAGAAGGTCGTTGACCCGCTTGCGGCACTGGATCCATGTCCTCCTCACAACCCTGCAGCTGCTGACCTCCTTCGTAACCTCCATCCAGGCCTTCCTGGTGATCTGGGGAGCCCTTCTCCTTCCATCTGGTGAGAAGAGGACCTCCCACCTTGCCTCAGCTGCATGGAGGAGGACATGCAGGGAGTCATCGATGAACCGTGGGGCCATCCAGTTGGTTCTCTCTGCCATTGCCACAAGCGGGTACTGGTTCTCCAAGGTCTCAGGCTGGTATCTGTGACGATCTGGTGGATCACCCTTTACAGTCAGAGGACAGCTCCTGTTCCCCTCAGCCTGCTATATGTGTCCTCAATGTAGCTCCTGCTCCTCCCACCATCCTCTGAGAAGCATGCAGCAGTCTCAGAGCCACTAAAGGTGCTGACAGCCCTTTTAAATGGCTGTTAGCACCTTTTTCTGGCTCTTGCCCCATCCCCGCCAACGAAGACTTTCCTGCCTGCGCGCGCCTTTTCTATTCAAAAGCCTGCTGGCGAGACGCTAATTGGATACCTGGCGCTCGATCACAGTGGCAGTTGATTACAGAACACAAGTGCCTTCAGCATCCATTTCTGCTTCCCAGACCGCAGCCCCGCCGGGTCATGTTCAATTCCAGCCCCGGTCTCCAACAACAACAGAGGTTCCCATTGTGTCGGGTCTTTTCACTTCCATGACCTTCTTAAATAAACATGGGCTACCCTTTGATTTGTAACCATCTTAGGTTAGTTTGCCAGTTTTTCAAACCAGCTTTTCTTGCATAAAAAAAAAATCAAGTCCTAAATTAAAAGTTACCTCTAGAAAATTAATACAAACCATGAACCAGGTGACTGTAACAATTTGAATTGTTTTTTTTAAATGCTAGGTTAATTATGTTGTTAAAGATACACAGGTGAAGGGTATTGTTTAATTAAGGACTTAAAGCAGATAAAAGAGAGCCTGCTGAGATAGAGGAGGAGGAAGAAGAAGAAGAAGAAGAAGAAGAAGAAGAAGAAGAAGAAGAAGAAGAAGAAGAAGAAGAAGAAGAAGAAGAAGAAAAGAGGAAGAAGAGGAAAAGGAAGAAGAAGAGGAGGAAGAAGAAGAAGAAGAGGAGGAAGAAGAGGAGGAAGAAGAAATATGTAATGCTGCATTCTGTGAATAAACCGATGGTCAAGAAAAGGATCTGTGTCTAGCTTCATTCTTCACCATTTGGCTTGGATCTGTATAACATGGTAACAGAGGATGGTTGCCTAAAGTGGAAGATTAGAAACTAAGAATTTTTTTCAGACAGAGATTGTAACCTGAATCACTTTTGAGAAGAATGGCTGAAACCAAGTGTAAAGTGTCAGGGTATGGTTTCCTACCAATGTTCTCTGAATCTGAACTTTATGATCAATGGAAAAAAAGAGGTCAGTATGTGGACACAGGTTTTATCCTTACCGAAGAGAAAACAAGTTATGGTCTTGGCACTGTCACTTCAAAGCAAAAGCAAGATCAAGTATGTTGTGAGCTAGAGGCCCATCAGTTGGTTACTGAGGAAGGTTTGGAACTTCTATTGAGCTTTATGGATACAATTTATATGAAAGATGATCTATTAAATGTATATGGGGCATGGTCACACTTTGATAAATTTAGAAAGATGCATGGTTATTCCACAGAGGAATATATCATGGAACTAAACACATTATATAAAAGATTGCAGAAATTCTATTTGGAAATTCTTTGTTTAGTGTTCGCTTTCATATTATTGGATTGTGCTAATGTGTCACACATGGGTAGGTTTCTGGTCTTAACTGGAGTGAGATTCTCAGAAAGAGACACACTTCTTGATCAGGTACCTGATGCTTTAAAAAAAATTCCTGGGAAAGCAGTCATTTCCAGCAACCTTTATGGCACAAATGGAACATTCGTCAGTATCACAGAAGATGGAGGACTTGATGGTCATGGCGTTTTGAGGTCGTTCAGATATAAGGCGCAGGTATCAATACAGCAGAAGAATCACAGACAAAAGAAATGAGTTTGGAGACATTTTTGGCAGATCTAGCCGATGACAGGAACTAATGCCCAGGGAATTATAAACAGGTGTTTCAGATGTGATTCGAAATATCATTATGCGATAAACAGGATTTTCAAGGTGAAGCGTGACACAGAAAGTTCGGAGGTGGAAGATAATGATATTAATCAGTCTGTAGAAATTGTATTGGTCACAAGAAGCTTCAGTCCGGTAATGAGTGTACTATTCACAGATTCATTTAATTGTGCTGTGTTGAACAGTGGTTGCACATCCACAGTATGTGGAACAGATTGATTGAAATGTTACTCACTCTGTAGTAAGGATTGAAGTAAGGTCAGGGAGTATGAAAGTTCAACTTGCTTCAGCTTTGGGGATAACAACACATTAAGGTCACTGAAAAGGGTGGTGATTCCATGCAGAATAACTGGAGTAAACTACTTTATTAATACAGATGTGGTAGCTAGTGAGATACCCTTTCTGCTGAGCAAGTCTTCCATGAAAAAAGGCACAAATGAAATTGAACATGGAACACGATAAAGCAATTGTCTTTGGAAAGTCAGTAGATGTGCAATTTACCCAATCAGGACATTATTGCATCCCTTTAACAAAACCTAGCATCTCTAAGAATGTTAAGGAAGTGTTAATGGCATTAGGTGATAGGAATTTGACAGAAAAAAGGCAAATTGTCTTAAAGATACATTGGCAATTTGCTCATCCCTTGTCACAGATTAAAAATCCTACTAAAGGATGCAGGGGTGGTTGAGTACACAAAGCTTATTGACGAGATTAGTGAAAAATGTGATATATGCAAAAGGTATTGGAGAACGCCATCACGACCTATTGTAAGTCTCCCATTAGCACAAGACTTTAATAAAGTAGTAGCTATGGATTTAAAGGTGTGGGACAAGGACAAAAACCTTTTCATTTTGCATTTCATAGACATGGCAACAAGATTCAGTCTTTCTACAGTAATACATGGTAAAGATAAGAGTGGTTGTAGATAAAATCATGGAAAATGGATGGGGTCTGGAGTGGGGGCAACAACAAAATTCCAGATTGACAATAAGGAAGAGTTTGCCAATGATTTTAGAGGCATGTGCAAAAATATGTACATTGTAGTGATGAATAATGCAGCTGAAAGTCCTTTCAGTAGTGGACTCTGAAAGAAATCACATGGTGATTGATGAGATGCTCCACGAGATCTTAGCTGACCAACCAAATTACAAGCTAACATCTGTCCTGGTATTTGGGAAGAATCACAAAATACCTTCTGTGCTGTGTGATCATCCCCTGGCATTAGAAGGGACTACAATTAGTTCTACCTTTTTCTGTGCACTTGAATGTCCTACATGCAGGAAGAAAGGCATTCATCAAAGCAGAAGTCCCAGAATATTTGGTGTGATTACGGCATCACATAAAGCCATCAGAGATAGACTTTAATCCTGGGGATTTAGTAAACTATAAAAGAGAGGATCAGAGAGTGGAAATGTCTGGGTAAAGTGATAGGATGTGAGGGAAGACCGTGATTCTCCAACATGGTAGTTAAACTATTTAGGGTCCATTCATCTAGATTAATAGGTATTGATTATAAACTTGCAGAATCTGAACAATTAGTAGAAGGTGAAGAGGCATCCTATACCTCACATATTCATATATGTTTAACAGTTATGAGGAACAGAATACAGTAGATAGGGGCTGGATCTTACCACTGCACAGGATAGGGCTATTTTACCCAAAGGACAACATTCTAAAGTCAGTATTAAGGTAATGCACATACCAGAAGGATTCACTGAATTCACCATTGTAGGGAAAGCAGGGAAAGCCACCAGCAAATTCAAACATTGGCTAAACGTACAAGATGATGCACAACAGGTAAGATCAATGGACTGGCAAAATGAGGTAAAATGGTGAAAAGCAAGAAAACTCTAGGGCAGCACAGTGGCGCAGTGGTTAGCACCGCAGCCTCACAGCTCCAGCGACCCGGGTTCAATTCTGGGTACTGCCTGTGCGGAGTTTGCAAGTTCTCCCTGTGACTGCGTGTGTTTTCGCCGGGTGCTCTGGTTTCCTCCCACAGCCAAAGACTTGCAGGTTGATAGGTAAATTGGCCATTATAAATTGCCCCTAGTATAGGTAGGTGGTAGGGCAATTGTGGGGATGTGGTAGGAATATGGGATTAACGTAGGATTAGTATAAATAGGTCCTGGGAAGGACAGCATTACCCCTGAAATAATCAAGAGTGCCAAGCCTGCTATACTCTCAGCACTACATGAACTGCTATGCCTGTGCTGGGACGAGGGAGCAGTACCCCAGGACATGCGCGATGCCAACATCATCACCCTCTATAAAAACAAAGGTGACCGCGGTGACTGCAACAACTACCGTGGAATCTCCCTGCTCAGCATAGTGGGGAAAGTCTTTGCTCGAGTCGCTCTGAACAGGCTCCAGAAGCTGGCCGAGCGCGTCTACCCTGAGGCACAGTGTGGCTTTCGTGCAGAGAGATCGACTATTGACATGCTGTTCTCCCTTCGTCAGATACAGGAGAAATGCCGTGAACAACAGATGCCCCTCTACATTGCTTTCATTGATCTCACCAAAGCCTTTGACCTCGTCAGCAGACGTGGTCTCTTCAGACTACTAGAAAAGATCGGATGTCCACCAAAGCTACTAAGTATCATCACCTCATTCCATGACAATATGAAAGGCACAATTCAACATGGTGGCTCCTCATCAGAGCCCTTTCCTATCCTGAGTGGTGTGAAACAGGGCTGTGTTCTCGCACCCACACTTTTTGGGATTTTCTTCTCCCTGCTGCTTTCACATGCGTTCAAATCCTCTGAAGAAGGAATTTTCCTCCACACAAGATCAGGGGGCAGGTTGTTCAACCTTGCCCGTCTAAGAGCGAAGTCCAAAGTACGGAAAGTCCTCATCAGAGAACTCCTCTTTGCTGACGATGCTGCTTTAACATCTCACACTGAAGAATGCCTGCAGAGTCTCATCGACAGGTTTGCGTCTGCCTGCAATGAATTTGGCCTAACCATCAGCCTCAAGAAAACGAACATCATGGGGCAGGATGTCAGAAATGCTCCATCCATCAATATTGGCGACCACGCTCTGGAAGTGGTTCAAGAGTTCACCTACCTAGGCTCAACTATCACCAGTAACCTGTCTCTAGATGCAGAAATCAACAAGCGCATGGGTAAGGCTTCCACTGCTATGTTCAGACTGGCCAAGAGAGTGTGGGAAAATGGCGCACTGACACGGAACACAAAAGTCCGAGTGTATCAGGCCTGTGTCCTCAGTACCTTGCTCTACGGCAGCGAGGCCTGGACAACGTATGCCAGCCAAGAGCGACGTCTCAATTCATTCCATCTTCGCTGCCTTCGGAGAATACTTGGCATCAGGTGGCAGGACTATATCTCCAACACAGAAGTCCTTGAAGCGGCCAACATCCCCAGCTTATACACACTACTGAGTCAGCGGCGCTTGAGATGGCTTGGCCATGTGAGCCGCATGGAAGATGGCAGGATCCCCAAAGACACATTGTACAGCGAGCTCGCCACTGGTATCAGACCCACCGGCCGTCCATGTCTCCGTTATAAAGACGTCTGCAAACGCGACATGAAATCGTGTGACATTGATCACAAGTCGTGGGAGTCGGTTGCCAGCATTCGCCAGAGCTGGCGGGCAGCCATAAAGACAGGGCTAAATTGTGGCGAGTCGAAGAGACTTAGTAGTTGGCAGGAAAAAAGACAGAGGCGCAAGGGGAGAGCCAACTGTGCAACAGCCCCAACAAACAAATTTCTCTGCAGCACCTGTGGAAGAGCCTGTCACTCCAGAATTGGCCTTTATAGCCACTCCAGGCGCTGCTTCACAAACCACTGACCACCTCCAGGCGCGTATCCATTGTCTCTCGAGATAAGGAGGCCCAAAAGAAAAAAGAGTATAAATAGGTGATTGATGGTCGGCACAGACTCGGTGGGCCGAAGGGCCTGTTTCAGTGCTGTATCTCTTTAAAAAAAAACTCAACCTGAATCCCCATAGTGAGTCTGGAAGTGACTCTGGCACTATGAAACGTGCACGTACTGGCGGCAGAACCTCTGATCGTGGGAGAGATCCTGTAGCAGCAGTCCAGAAAGAGATAAGAGGGCAAGTAGAGGCCGTATCTTGACTAGGCTCTGCAATAGAACAAGGACTACTAAATAATCTTGGAACACTACTAGAAGCATAAGCCCTTATGGTCAGGCAGTTATGGTGGCTGCAAACAAATTAGATGAAAAATTAATAAGAGAGGCAAAATGAAAAGAGTTGGAAAGTTGGAAGGCATTTGGTGTCTACTCTGAAGTGCAAGATAGGGGACAGCCAGCCTTATCACACAAATAGATCTGTATGGGAAAAAGTACCCCCAGATGGGACATTATAAGACTAAAGCAAGACAAGTAGCTCGGGGTTTTGAAGAGGTGATCAAGATGTTACAGTGGGCTCCCCCACAGCAACAAAAGTGATATTTCTTAAATCTTTTATCCACATTGTCATGGGAATGTAAGTTGATATAAAAGCCATCTTTTTGCAGGGTAAAACATTTCAGAAGTGCTTTTGAAACCACTTAAAGAAGCGAGTGACGTAGAAGGGAAGCTGAGGAAATTAAACAAATGTATTTATGAATTCAATGATTCATTGAGAGTATGGTATTTCTTGGTTAGATCTGTCTTGCTGAAAGTAGGCTGTTTTCAGCTCAAAGCAGATCCAGCAATGTTCTAATGGTATCACAAAGAAAAACTCACTTGCATCTTTATGATGAATGTCAATGATTTTCTATGGGGAGGTTCTGGGGAATTTGAGAAATTGGTTATAGATAAGTTAAAAGTGGAACTTAAGATTGGATGTAAGGCTTCGGGGGCCTTTAAATATATAGGGTTAGACAGTAATTAGAATAGTTCGGGAATAACCTTGAATCAACAATCATATCCAGAAAGTGTTAATAATGTCCCGATAGATCGGGCCAGGTCGTCCCTGAAAGGTGATCTTGCATCCAAAGAAGAAACAGAACAGTTAAGAAGCTTGATTGGACAGTTAAACTGGTTATGTACTCAGGCAAGGCCTGATGCCAGTTACAATGTATTGGAACTTAGTATTATGATGAAACATGCTACAATTGAGGACATTTTGAGGGCAAATAAAGCATTATGCATTTCTCCAAGTTTAATTTCTTTACTCAGGTTTCCAGCCCTGAATGATCTGAATGACATGAAATTAGTCCTTTCAAGTGATGCTTCTCATGCCAATCTTCCAGATGGATATTCGAGTATAGCTGAGTTTATCATATCCTTCGTGGGGAAAAATAGAAAGTGTTGTCCCTTGGTGTGGGAAGCCAAGAAAATAAAAAGGGTAGTTAAAAGTACCCGAGCTGTGGAAACACTGGTGCTAGTAAAAATGATAGATATGGCATTTTACTTATATAGGATTTCCTTCAAAATGTTAGATAAAAGGGGAAAGCTGAGAAAAGTTTGCCCATTGAATGCTATGTGGATAACCGTTCTCTATGGGATAATGTTCATTCGACAAACAGTGTCACTGAGAAAAGGTTAAGGATTGACCTTGCTAGTGTTACGACCAGGTGAGAAAGAGGTCTGGGGTTTTCTTTCAGCCTTCACCTCGTCTTGCTGTAACAGGGTTTAATTTTTAAGCACACCATGTTTTTAGCTCCCCCTTGGTGAATCCTTGTTCATTGCTTTCCAATTAGACAAAGAAACCAGCACAAACAGGCTGTCTTAGGTTTAAAGAAGAAAAGTTGAAATTTATTAAACTTAAACTCTAATTCGGTTGACGCCTTCGAATACACGACGCACTCATGCTAACATGCATATGTGATACACACATGCAAATAGAGACAGAAAAAAGCAGAAGAAAAATAAAGTGGAAAGGTTTGAGGCAATATCTGAAGAGTTTTTGTTACGGTTCTTAGAGCTCACTGTAGAATCCTTGATTGTTGGTAGATCTTGCTTTGCTTTGGGGCCCAGTATTCTTCTTAAACCTTGTTCACTGCAGGAGACTTTTCTGTCTTGGGGTTCATGTGTCTTCAGTGGATTCAGAGGCTTGTGAGAAAGAGATGGGAGCAGGCAAACAGGAGAGGCTGTGGCGAGCCAGTCAGGAGAGATCTTCTCATTCTGATTTCTGCCCAAACTGTTTGTACAAACTCAAAAAACTCAGGTTGCCCAGCAGGTTAGTCATGTGACTAGCTGGTTTGACCATGTCCATTTGTGTATTCGGCCATCTTAGCAGTCAACCTGGAATCCGAGCACCCCCACGTTCAACGGCTGGTGATCAAAAGTCCATTGTGGGTTGAATGTGTCAGGGAATGGCTGCTTTGTCCTTCCAAACACTGACTGTTAATATGCAAATATATTTCCAGCCAAGATATGGCAATTTTTTAAAGCAAATCCTTTCGTCACTTCAGCAACAGTTTAAAATCAATGTTCATGACAAAATTAATGTGCCTCATTCTTGACAGTTGGGGGCCTAGCAAGACACGAGTATAAAGGAAATGTTGGAGAGAAAGGAGATCTCAAAGATAAAATGGGTCGACACAAGTCACCAATTATCAGACTGTTTTACAAAGAGGAATGCTTGCTCTAAGAAATTGTTGGAGCTCCTAGAAGAGGGACACCTTGTATTATGATCAGTTGTAAGAAATATGAAAGACCACTTTTTTCTTTGATCACTTTGTAATTATTTAAGTATGTTATAAAGTTTTTGTTTAAAGAAAGGGGAATCTGTTAATGATCGGTTCAATGTGTTGTTAAAGATACACAGGTGAAGGGCATTGTTTACTTAAGGACTTGGAGCGGCTATAAAGAGAGCCTGATAGGACATGGGGGGAGAAGCAGGAGGCAGAAATTTGTAATATTGCATTCTGAGAATACACTGACTATGAAGAAAAGGATCTGTGTCTAGCTTCATCAGCATTTGGTTTGGATCCGTATAACAGGTTTATGAGTGAGAGGTCAGGCGGGTCACATGACTCTGGCTGTCAGTCAAGAGTGGAGTCGATCCGGGGGCTAGATCACTGGTGTTGGCAGAAGCCATGGGGCGTCGGCAGCCCCCTTGAAACCTTCTCATGGACCCCCAGTTGAGAACCCCTTCCCTGAAGAACATTGGTGAAGCACCTGGGGTTTTTAACGATAATCCAACAATTTCATGGTCACTTTTACTGATACCAGCTTTTTATTTCCAATTCAAATTCTCAAACTGCCATGCTGTTAGCTTGACTGATTATGTTGACTTATGGTAGAATTTACAAACAAGTAAAGACCCTCCAGTCCATCCAGCCTCTCCCAATATATATCACAATAGATCCAATCACCACCGCAGCCAAAACCATGTGATCTTCTGGGAGATGTGAAAAACTAGATTAAAAATCCAGGCCAATTTGGGGGGGGGGAAAATCTGAAAATTTCACTCCCATCTATCTAGGCGATCAAAACTAGACTGGGAGATCAGTCTGGCCCTGAATTCACTACGGTACCTGCCTTTTGTAATAGTCAGTGTTCACCCCAGCCAGAAACAAGTCCAGCTCTTGCTTGAAGGAATTCAGTGAATCAGTGTCCACCACACAAAAACGCAGCTTTTCCAGAGGTCTCCTATTCTCTGGGAAAGAACCATCTCCTGACATCTGGCCCTACATAACTTAAAATTGTGACCCCTGGTCCTCTCTATTTAACAGGAAAAAACTATCAATGGAACACAATCTATTTCCTTGATCATCTTATCACCCCTAAGTCTACGCTTCCTTGAAGTGTAGAGATAGCTAAGATGCTCTATGCTGGAAATTAGTCTAGTGGCTCTCCTATTTCCATAATCTTAATATCACCTACCATGGGTGGGATTTCAATTCCGGGGTCGGGACCCCGACGTCGTGTTCATTTCTGGGTCCTGGTCCCGCATCGTGTCGGCAACGTGCATGCATTGCAATTTTAATATGGCAAGTGGTTAATTGGCTTAGAGTTGTGTTCACCATCCAATTAGTGGCGGCAGACTCAGGAAGGAGGCAGGACACAGGCAGCAGCGGGCCTGATTTAAGGGGTGAATGGCAATCATTGCTGTGCAGGCCGTTCATCATGAATCATGGAGGAGCTGAGCAGAGGACAGTAGGCAGCGGCTGCCAGGGCAGCAGCCCCCCCCATTTTTCTGATGCCTCGTTGGAGGTGCTGCTGGAGGTGATGACTGAATAATCAGGAGAAACATCCTGTTCCCTGCCAATGCTAACAGACAGGCTGCAAGGCTCACCAAGAGGGCATGGCTGTAGGTGGCTCACAAGGTCAGCAGCAGAGGAGGAACTGGGTGCAGTGCAGGAAACATTTCAATGACCTGCTTGAGTCTGGAAAGGTGAGTCCAAAGATAGATTCAGATGGCATCCCTCCTGGTCAGCCTTGATGACCCATAAGCAGATGACAGAACCCTAGTGCTGTTGAACAGGAGTCTGGAGTGTAGACTGCACTGTATGTAGATGAAAAGCGCTAAGTGTTAAGAAAGAGAGGCGTTGTCCTAATGGCATCTTTCTTCATCTTCCAGGCCAAATGGGAAACAAATGGCAGGTAGAGCAAGAGGGCACGTCTGGATGGTGGTGGCGGGGGGTGGGGTGTGATGACTCATATAGAGTCACAGAGTCGTACAGCGTAGAAACAGGCCCTTCGGCTCACCGCGTCCATGCCGACCATAATGCCTATCTATTCTAATCCCACCTGCCTGCATTAATTCCATATCCCTCTATGCCTTATCCATTCAAGTACCTGTCCAGGTGCCTCTTAAATGTTGCTACTGTTCCTGCCTCCACCATCTCCTCAGGCAGCTCATTCCAGATACCCACTATTCTTTGTGTGAAAAATTTACCCCTTTGATCCCCTTTAAACCTCCTCCCTCTCACCTTAAATCTATGCCCTCTAGTTTTAATCACCCCTACCATGGGACTCTGGCTATCTACCCTATCTATGCCTCTCATAATTTTATATACCTCTATCATGTCCCCTCTCAGCCTCCTTCACTCCAGGGAAAACAGACCTAGCCTATCCGATCTCTCTTTATAACTCAAGCCCTCCAAACCAGGCAACATCCTTGTGAATCTTTTCTGCGCCCTCTCTAGCTTAATCACATCTTTCCTGTAGTGCGGTGACCAGAACTGCACACAGTATTCCAAATGCGGCCCAACCAACGTTATGTACAACTGTAAAATGACGTCCCAACTCTTGTACTCAATGCCTCGGCTGATGAAGGCAAGCATGCCATACGCCTTCTTCACCACTCTGTCTACCTGGGTTGCCACTTTCAGGGAACTATGTACTTGCACCCCCAGGTCTCTCTGCTCAACAACACTCCCCAGGGCCCTGCCATTCACTGTATATGTCCTGCCCTGGTTTAACTTCCCAAAATGCATCACTATGCACTTGTCTGCGTTAAATTCCATTTGTCAATCCCTTGCCCACTTTCCCAGTTGATCTATATCCTGTTGTAACCTTAGACAACCTTCTTCACTGTCCACTATACCACCAATTTTGGTGTCATCTGCAAGCTTACTAATCATGCCCCCTACACTCATATCCAAGTCATTAATATATATGACAAACAACAGAGGGCCAAGCACCGATCCCTGTGGCACACCACTGGTCACCGGCCTCCAATCTGAAAAACAACCCTCCACTACCACCCTCTGCCTCCTATCACCAAGCCAATTTTGTATCCAATTTGCTAGCTCACCCTGGATCCCATATGTTCGAACCTTCCGGACCAGCCTACCATGCGGGTCTTTGTCAAAGGCCTTGCTAAAGTCTGTGTAGACAACGTCCACCGCCCTGCCCTCGTCAATCCTCTCAGTCACCTCCTCAAAAAACTCAATCAAATTTGTGAGACATGATTTCCCATGCACAAAACCATGCCGACTATCCCTAATCAGACCATGCCTTTCCAAATGCATATAAATCCTGTCTCTCAGAATCCCTTCCAATAACTTTCCCACCACTGATGTAAGGCTCACTGGCCTGTAGATCCCTGGCTTATCCCTGCTGCCCTTCTTAAATAAAGGCACAACATTAGCTATCCTCCAGTCTTCCGGTACCTCACCCGTGGCTAACGATGATACAAAAATCTCTGCCAGGGCCCCAGCAATCTCCTCCCTTGCTTCCCATAGCATCCTAGGATACACCTGGTCAGGCCCTGGGGATTTATCCACCTTAGTGCGCTTCAAAACCTCCATCACCTCCTCCGTTGTAATGTTGATATGCTCCAGGATATCGCTGTTCCCTCCCTTGAACTCACTAGCTTCCATGAACTTCTCCACGGTAAATACAGATGAGAAGTATTCATTGAAGACCTCGCCCATTTCCCATGGCTCCACACATAGATTACCATACTGATCCTTAAGGGGACCTACTCTCTCCCCAGCTACCCTTTTACTCATAATATACCGATAGAATCTTTTAGGATTCTCCTTTATCTTATCTGCCAGGGAAATCTCATGGCCCCTTTTCAGCCTCCTAATTTCCTTCTTAAGTGTACTCCTACATCCCCTATACTCCTCGAGGGACTCGCTTGATCCCAGCTGCCTATACCTGACATATGCCTCCTTCTTTGTCCTGACCAGACCCTCAATATCCCTCATCAACCAAGGTTCCCTAAACTTGCCAGCCTTGCCCTTCCATCTAACGGGAACATGCCGGCCCTGAACTCTTCCTATCTCACTTTTAAAAGCCTCCCACTTGCCAGACGTCCCTTGACCTGTAAACAGCCTCTCCCATTCAACTTTTGAGAATTCCTGTCTGATGCCATCGAAATTAGCCTTCCCCCAATTTAGGACTTCAACCTGAGGACCAATCCTATCCTTTTCCATAACTATCTTGAAGCTAATAGAGTTATGGTCACTGGTCCCAAAGTGCTCCCGCACTGACACATCAACCACCTGCCCAGCCTCATTTCCTAAGAGGAGGTCGAGTGTAGCCCCTTCTCTAGCAGGGCCATCCACAATATCATTGACACCTCTTGAAGAGCCGGTCATTGATTTGACCAGAGTGCCAAGCCACAGGGACACTGGGGACAGAGAAACGGGGGCCTATTGTAGACAGGGTGAAAAGACGTCAACATCTCCAGATACAGGGGATGCATGGCAATGCCGTCAAAGCATAAGATGTCATCTCACTATTTTAAGTCATGGAAGCATCTGTTGACTGTCCTGACCTCTCATCACCACCTTTTCTTATGTCTCCCACAGGGCCAGCTGCAGAGGGGCAGGAGTCCACACAATGCCAACAAGTTCCCGAAGGGTCAGAGGCGGAAGACACCTCAGAGCCTGCACTGTCACATCTTTCTTGCGCACCCTCCAACGGTGCAGATACTTGCACCTCAGTGGGCCCTTGCGCTGTGTTAGAGAGGGTGGCACAGGGTGAAGCGCACATAATATCAGAGCTGGAGGACGCGGAGGAGGCTCAGTTGGCTATGGCCAGTCCCCAACGGAGGATGGGAGACAGGTGCAGCCCTGCTCAGCAGAGTGGAAATGCAGAGCCTAGGGAATCATGATACAGGTGGCTCTTCCAGCATGAGATGTGTGCCCACATGTGGAGTTACCTGAGGCATTGCAGAGTCATGGGATGAGAATGGAGGAGTCCACCCATCTCACGTGCTCCAGAATATCTCGGTGCTTTCAGCACTTGAGCTCCTCCATTGAGAGTGGCCAACTTCATGGAGAGCCATATGTGGCATCACTCAGAGTGGATACAGGAACAGTGCATTGACATGCACATAATGCATGCCACGGTCTGTAGCATGGAATGGATGCCAGCTGCACCCCAGCTGGTGGTTCCCTCTAGCGATCAAGGGTACCATGAAAGGGCTGGGGTGGCGACAGATGGCGATAAGGGGACCACCCTTCACGAGTCTCCATCATCATCATCTGCCTCCATGGCCCCTTCAACGGACAGAGGCTGCCCCTGAAGTGATGCCAGTGCAGCAGCCTTTAGAGGTGCTCTGCTCGGCACCTCCGCATTGAGGATGAGGGCCACAGGCATCTCAATCCCAGACAGGCACTAGTGAACAGTCTACATTCACCTCATCCTCAGCCAAAGGGGGAGCACAACGTAGGAATGTACATGAGCAAAGGCCACCACTTTGGTAATGTCACTTTGTGGGTCACTTGGGTGTTTCTGTTGTACATAATATCACACTGTACTTCGATAAGAGCGGTGGAGTTTAAAAGAGCAGGTCAGGTGAGTGAGTAGAGCTAGAATGATGACGTTTCAAAAAGCAGGCCTGTGATGGAGCTGAGCCAGGGCAGCGGAGTTAAAAAGAGCGGGGTCTGTGAGGGAGCAGAACCAGAGTGGCAGTTAAAAAGAGCAGGCCAGTGAGGGAGCAGAGCAAGAGTGGCAGAGTTAAAAAGAGCGGACCTGTGAGGGAGCAGAACCAGAGTGGCGGAGTTAAAAAGAACGGGTTGATGAGAGAGCAGAACCAGAGCAGCGGAGTTAAAAAAGAGCGGGGCCTGTGAGGGAGCAAAGCAAGAGCGGTGGAGTTAAAAAGAGCAGAGCTGTGAGGGAGCAGAACAAGAGTGGTGATTAGTCTGTGGGTTCTGAGCTGACCAACAGTGTTCTAAAGAAAATCAAGTGTGTCTTCAGTGGGAAGCGGGTTATTGATTGGTTGGTGAGTATTTTTTTAAACTTATTTTTACTTTGTTTCTCTCTCAAAACTCAGGTAATCATTAGTAGTAGCAAGGTTTATTAGTAAGAGCATCAAGAACACAAGAATTAGGAGCAGGAGTAGGCTATTTGACCCCTCGAGCCTGCTCCGCCATTCAATAAGATCATGGCTGATCTGATTGTGGCCTCAACTCCACAATCCTGCCTGCCCCACCATAACCCTTGACTCCCTTGTTGTTTAAGAATCTATCTAACTCAGCCTTAAACAAATTCAATGATCCAGCCTCCACTGCTCTCTGGGGAAGAGAATTCCACAGATTAACAACAGCGAGAAAAAGATTCTCCTCATCCCAGTCTTAAAGGGGAGACTCCTAATTTTCAAACTGTGTCGCCCAGTTCTAGACTATCCCACAAGGGGAAACGTCCTCTCAGCATCCACCCTGTCGAGTCCCCTCAGGATCTTTTGTGTTTCAATAAGGTCACCTTGTGATGGAATATAGGTATAATAGGTTTAATTAAGTAGAATTTGGAAATAGATAGTGTATTACACCTTTTAGAATTAAAGATTGAATAAATGGTCAGAACACACTGAAATTCCCCTTTAAGAAGGTAGAGTTAAATATTTCAAGGTCCCTGTTAGAATAGAATTTATGTTGCCAGGGAATTGGAAGATAAAGACACATTGAAATATCCTGTGTAACCTCAGTAAGAGGTAGCAATAAACTAAATTAGTTTATGGGGTTGTAGATGCAGACAAATCAGCTCCGGAGGTTGCTTTAAGGTACCATAAAAAGGGCAATTATAGAAAATGGACTTACAGGAATAAGAGGTCAAATAAACACAATTATAAACATTTTGACTAGATAAATGCTCACAACTTCAAATTCCAGTAAACTATTAAGTGGAAATGGTAATTAAAAATATGGATTTTAAAAGGAACACAGGAAGGTCACATATATGCCAGAAAGTCATATGACACTTTAGAAATAGTAAAAAAATGAGAAGTTTTGAAAGTAATGTTTAGGGATGTTGTATTCTCAAACAATACTTCTCATCCTATGCCTTGCTTGGGGGATTTAAGGTAAAAGTTTACTTTAGATTTTGATGGATATTCTGGATATTCTAAGATAATTTTGCTGTAACATTAGCAAGGTTAAATTTTTGGATTCTCTGTCAGAAATAAGAATATGTGTTACATCTCTCAGTAATATTTGAAATTGTGATATACTTATCCACTTAAGAAGTTTATTACGCGAAGTTCTTTAATAAATCTATAAAAGTTAATAAATCATCTCATGTAGTATTCTGTATACAGCTACAAGAAGCCACTCTCTGTGTCTCTTTAAGTGGAGAGATAGGAATTGAAGAGAGTTTCCCAGACCCTTATAATATCTGGGATATTTATGACTTAGTCATAAATTTATAATGTATATCAATTACTTGGAGGAAGGGACCGAATATGACTTAGTCATAAATATCATAAATATCCGAAAGATGGTAATATTCTCTGTTGGTTTTCTTTTTTTGAGGGAAAGCTAGTACAGTTCTTTGGACCCAAATAAGTGTCTGAGTATTTGTCTGCTTTGAACTTGATTAAAGGAGATTCATAGGGGTGTACTCCTGATTTGGTTTAGTCCCTATAAGAGGTTAAAGTCATAAATCACTTCAACCTCTCCTTCTAAACTCCAACCTTTCCTCATAAGATAACTCCTTCATCCCAGGAATCAGTCAGTGAATCTTCTCTGAACTGCTTCTAATGCAATTATATCCTTTCTTAAGGAGACCAAAGCTGTACACAGGACTCCATATGTGGTCTAACTAAGGCCCTGTACAGTTGTAGCAAAACTTCTCCACTTTTATACTTGATTCTCCTTGTAATAAACACCAACATTCCATTTGCCTTCTTAATCCCTTGCTGTACCTGCATACTAACTTTTTGTGATTCATGTGCCATGTACTGTAGAGTTCTGCAGATTCTCTCCATTCAAACAATATACTGCTTTTCTATTCTTCCTGTCAAAGTGGACAAGTTCACATTTTACCACATACTCCATCTGCCAAATTTTTGCCCACTCACTTAACCTATCTAAATTAAAGGCCTGCTCGGGTCTGCAAATGAAACCCGACCCGAGCCGACAGAACTACATCCGACCCGATCCCAACCCAGCCCGAGTTCTTTCATTTTTTCTTGCGCCCGACCCAACCAGACCTGACCCAACCACCAGAATATAATCAACTTTATTGAAGAGGTTGTGCTCTACCTTGGATGGAATCGCTCACTGCAGACTAGTGCAGTGTGTTTCCCGCCTTGACGTCCTGGCTGTCACTGTGTCCGATCCGCCCTACCCAATCCGAGCCCGAATGCCAGATCCGGAAGAGCGACCCGACCCAACCTGAACCTGACACATGTCGTCAGGTTCCGTGGGGTTCAGGTCGGGTAGCCATGCTCTAATCTAAATCCCTTTGTAGGCTCGTTATGTACTCTTGACAGATTATTTTCCTACCTATCTTTGTGTCATCAGCAAATTTAGCTACCTTATTCGGTCCCTTCCTCCAAGTAATTGATATACATTATAAATATTTGAGGCCCCAGCACTGATCGCTGTGGCACTCCACTAGTAATGACTTGCCAACCCAAAAATGCCCCATTTATCCCTCTTTTCTGCTTCCTGTTAGCTAACCAATCCTCTATCTATGCTAAAACCCACTACATCATGAACTCTTATTTTGTGTAGTAACCTTTGATGTGGCATCTTATCAAATGCCTTGTGGAAATCCAAGTACACCACATCTACAGGTTCCCCTTTATCTACCTTGCTTGTTACTTCCTCAAAGAACTCTAATAAGAACATAAGAACTAGGAGCAGGAGTAGGCAATTCAGCCCCTCAAGCCTGCTCCGCCATTCAATACGATCTTGGCTGATCTCATCTCGGCCTCAACTCCATTTTCCTGCCCATTCTCCATAACCCTTCAACCCATTACTAATTAAAAATCTGTCTACCTCCTCCTTAGGTTTACTCAATGTCTCGGCATCCACCGCACTCTAGGGTAGTGAATTCCACAGACTCACGACCCTTTGAAAGAAGTAATTTCTCCTCATCTCCGTTTTAAATCTGCTACCCCTTATCCTAAAACTATGACCTCTCATTCTAGATTGCCCCATAAGAGGAAACATCCTCTCTATGTCTACTTTGTCAGTCCCCTTAATCATCTTATATACCTCAATTAGATCTCCTCTTATTCTTCTAAACTCTAGAGAGTAAAGGCCTAAACTGCTTAATCTCTCTTCATAAGACAAACCACTCATCTCTGGAATCAATCTAGTGAACCTCCTCTGAACTGCCTCTAATGTAACTACATCCCTTCTCAAGTAAGGGGACCAAAACTAAATGCAATACTCCAGGTGTGGTCTCACTAATGCCTTGTACAGTTGCAGCAACACTTCCCTACGTTTATATTCTATTCCTTTAGCAATAACTGCCAAAATTCATTTGCCTTCCTTATTACCTGCTGTACCTGCATACCAGTTTTCAGCAATTCATGCACGAGGACACCCAGATCCCTCTGCACCGAAGCACACTGAAGTTTCTCTCCATTTAGATAATAATTTGCCTTTCTTTTCTTCTGATCAAAATGGATAACCTCACATTTATCCACATTAAACTCCATCTGCCAAATTTTGGCCCATTCACCTAACCTATCCACATCCATTTGTAAATTTCTTATTTCTTTATTGCAACTTACCATCCCACCTATTTTAGTGTCATCTGCAAATTTGGCTATTGTACCTTCTATCCCTGCATCCAAGTCATTAATATAGATTGTAAATAGTTGGGGCCCGAGGACCGAACCCTGTGGCACTCCACTAGTTACATCTTGCCAGCCAGAAAAAGACCCATTTATCCCGACTCTCTGTTTTCTGTTGGTTAGCCAATCCTCTATTCAAGCTAATAAGTTGCCCCTAACCCCATGTGATCTTACCTTGTGTATTAACCTTTTGTGCAGCACCTTATCAAATGCCTCTGGAAGTACAGATATATTACATATACAGGATCCCCATTATCCACTTTGTTACAGTTTCTAAGAACTCTAGCAAATTAGTCAAACACGATTTACCCTTCATAAAACCATGCTGACTGATGGATTGCGTTTTGACTTTCTAAATGTCCTGTTATTACTTCCTTAATAATGGATTCTAACAATTTCCCAACAACAGATGTTAAACTAACTGGTCTGTAGTTTCCTACTTTCTGCCTCCCTCCCTTTTTGAATAAGGGCATTATATTAACTTTTTTCCAATCCACTGGAACCTTTCCCACATCCAGGGAATTTTGGAATATTATAACCAATAGATCCACTATCTCCGCTGCCACTTCCTTTGAGACCCTAGGATGTAGGCCATCAGGCCCTGGGGACTTGTCTGCCTTCAATCCCAATAGTTTGCTCAGTCCTTTTTCCTAGTGATGATGATTTTTCTAAGTTCTTCCCTTTCTATAACCTCTGCATTTCCTGTTACTATTGGGATGGTACTAGTGTCCTCCACCGTGAAAACTGAGGCAAAATACTGATTTAGTGTCTCTGCCATTTCTGTGTTCCCCTCTATTAACTCCCCTGTCTCATCCTCCAAAGGACCAACATTCACTTTAGCTACTCTCTTCCCTTTTATATACTTATAGAAGCTTTTGCTATCCGTTTTTATATTTTGCGCTAGTTTTCTTTCATAATTTACTTTTGCTCTTTTTATGACTTTTTTAGTAACCCTTTGTTGATCTTTAAAAGTTTCCCAATCTTCCAGCCTGCCACTGGCCTTTGCAATATGGTATGCCGTAGTTTTTGTCTTTATGTTATCCTTAACTTCCTTGCTTAGCCATGGATGTTTTTCCCCCTCTTAGAATCTTTCTTCCTCTCTGGAATATATTCAAACACAATTTCCCTTTCATAAAACCATGTTGACTCTGCCTGACTGTATTATGATTTTCTAAATGTCCTGCTATTACCTCCTTAATAATGGATTCTAGCATTTTCCCTATGACAGATGTTAGGCTAACTGGCCTATAGTTTCCTGCTTTCTGTCTTGCTCCTTTCTTGAATAGACATGTTAAATTTATGGCTTTCCAGTCCACTGGGACCTTTCCAGAATTTAGGGAATTCTGGAAGATCACAACAATCTGCTATCTTTGCTGCCAATTATTTTGTCAGCCTTTAGTTCTAATAGCTTTCCCAGTACCTTTTCCCAAATGATTGTGATTGCTTTAAGTTCCTCCGCCACCCCCCCCCCCCCCCCCCGCCCTTTTACCTCTTAATTTTCAAGTATTCTTGGGATGTTTATTGTGTCTTCTACAGTGAAGACTGACACAAAATACCTGATAAACACTTCTGCCATTTCATTGATTCCCATTATTAATTCCCTAGTCTCACTCTCTGAGGGACCAATGCCCACTTTAGTTACTCTATTCCTCTTTAAATACCTGTAGAAACTCTGACTATCTGGTTTTTTTTTATATTCCTAGCTAGCTTTCTCTCATACTCTAATTTCTCCCTTCTCATTTTTTTTTCATTCTTTGCTGGTTTCTAAAATCTGTCCAATCTTCTGACCTACCACTAATCTATACAGTATTGTATGCTTTCTTTTTCAATTTATTAGTAGTAGCAAGGTTTATTATCTAACAGATAGAGGAATGGCAGGGCTGCTCCGACCTCTGGAGTGCACATCCTGTGCTATGTGGGAAGTCCAGGATGCTTCCCATGTCCTGGATAACCATATGTGCAAGATGTCATCAGTTGCAGCAGCTCGAACTCCAGGTTTTGGAACTTGAGCAACAGCTAGCGTCACTGCAGCACATCCATGAAGTTGAGAGTTTTGTGAATGGTACGTTTATAGATGTGGTCACCCCGCAGCTTAAATGAATGCGGGGAGAGAGGGAATGAGTGACCACCAGGCAGCCAAAAAGAAACAGGCAAGTAGTGCAGGAGACCCTGTGTACATCTCACTCTCCAACCCGTATTCAGTTCTGAGTACTGTGGAAAGTGACGATTCCTCTGGGGAGTGCAGCCACAGCCAGGGCCATGGCACCACAGCTGGCTCAGCTGCACAGGGGGGCACAAAGAAGACTGGAAGAGCAATAGTGATAGGAGATTCAATAGTTAGGAGAATAGACAGGCATTTCTGTGGCCACAGTCATGAATCCAGGATGGTGTGTTCCTTCACTGGTGCCAGGCGCAAGGATGTCACTGGCTGCAGAGCATCCTGAGGGGGAAGGTGAACAGTCAGCAGTTCTATTCCACATTGGTACCAACGACATAGGTAGAAAGAGCGATGTGGTCCTGCAGGCAGAGTTAGGGAACTAGGTAAGAAATTAGCAAGCAGGATCTCAAAAATAGTAATCTCTGGATTACTCCCAGTACCACGTGCAAGTGAGTATAGAAATAGGAGGATATAGCAAATGAATGTGTGGCTGGACTTTAGATTCCTGGGACACTGGGACCAGTTCTGGTGAAGATGGGACCTGTATAGGCCGGACGGGTTGCGCCTGAACAGAGGTGGGACAAATTTTCTTGTGGGGTGATTTATAAGTACTATTGGGAGGGTTTAAACTAACTTGGCAGAGGTGTGAGAACCAGGAGATAATGCGAGAAGGACACAAAGGTGCACCGAGAATTGGGAGGGACAAAAAATACTACAGTAGGAAATAGTAAAGTATTAGGTGGGGTCAGAGTAAGAGGGAAAGTAATGAAGTCTAAATTAGGGTTACTGTGCATGTATGTGAATGTGCGTGTGGTAAATAAGGTTGGTGAGCTACAGGTGCAGATAGCCACGTGGATGTATGATGTTGTGGCAATAATGGAGACCAGGCTCAAAGAAGGGCAGGACTTGTATTCTGGATACAAGATATTCCGGAAAGATAAGAAAGGAAGGAAAGAGGGAGGGATGGCACTTCTGATTAAAGAGAACATTGCAGTGCTGGAGAGAGAGGATTTCCAGAGGGGTCAAGGACAGAATCTATTTGGCTGGAGCTGATAAACAAAAAAAGTGCAATTACATTGCTCGGTGTAGTGTATATAGGCCACCAACCAGTGGGAAAGATGCCGAGGAACAAATTTGCAAGGAAATTAGAGAGGTGCAAGTATTATAGAGTGGTTATAATAGGGGATTTTAATTATCCGAACATAGACTGGGATAGTAGTAGTGTAAAGGGCAAAGAGGGGCAAGAGTCCCTAGAGTGTGTTCAGGAGAATTTTCAACAGTGGTATGTTTCCAGTCCAACGAGAAAGGAGGCACTGCTAGACCTGGTGCTTGGAAATGAGGTGGGCCAAGTGGATCAAGAGTCAGTAGAGGAACATTTAGGGGACAGTGATCATTGTATAAGGTTTAGGCTAACTGTGTGTTACAGGCAAATAGGAAGTGGTGTGGGTGACTTCCACTTTTCGCCTCTCAACTAACTGCAGATAGTGTTTTGAAAATAAAGTTTTTGTCCCTAAGTGTTTTAAGGGTCAAATAAATAGAGAAACGACATGTTTGCTCATAAAAAAGAGCTACATTTTTATTTTACACAATAACTGAAAAATGTTTGCGAACACACACACACACAAAGAAAAGACAGAGAGTAGACTGGTAGCATGCAGTTAGAGTCCAATTGTAGTAAAATAGTTCATTGTTTTAAGAAAACCTTTTTGAAGCTTTCCGGGAGGAAATATTTCAACGGTGAGTGTTCTTTGTCATGAAAAGGATGAAGTGTTGCGGGGTCCTTGTAGTTTAGTGTTAATCTGAAGTTGATTGTGGAAATCCTGGTTCACTTTCACAGGTGGGGAGTTCCAAAGTCACCTTACAATTTCTCTGTTGCAATAGTTAAAAGATGTTGTCAGCACTTTTAAGGTAGAAACTTGTCAGGTTGAGGTGTAGGTCACAAGGCACTTTCTCCCCTGGGGTGATTCATACAATGTTCCAGGATATGGGAGCCATTGTTACTTGATGGCATCTGAATGTGGTTCATTCTGATAAATAGCTGTCACTTTACACCTATTATTTTGGCTTTGACTTCAGAGTCAGTCTGTCTGTCAAAAATCTTTGCTAGTTCCTTCCTGTAGAGTAATCAATATGTAATGGGCTGCTTTCAATTTCAATAGCTTCTCCCAAAAGATAATTCAGACGAGGTTAATGAGTTTCATCTTCAACAGACAAATGTGTTTATTGACAGTACAGGGTCACCTGACCTCTACTCCATTTTGTCTGTGGTACAAATGTGTCCATTTTCTTGTGGTTCAGTTTAACAGTTGACTTTTATTTCATAATTCCTCCAGTTCATTTCATATTCCATCACTGTTGTCTTCAGGAGCATGACATATGGAAAAGGACAAGGAACAATCCAGAGTAAGAATAATGAACTGGGGGAAAGCCAACTTCAACGGGGTAAGAATGAACCTGACCCAGATAAATTGGAATCAAATGATGGCAGGCAAAACAATAACTGAACAATGGGCTGCCTTTAAAGAAAGATAGTTTGAGCAACATATATTCCCATGAAGGGGAAAGGTACGGCAAACAAATCCAGAGCTCCCTGATTGGCGAAAGAGATAGCGATTAAAATGAAGAAAAAGTGTGCTTATGACAGATGTCAGGTGGATAATACAACTGAGAACCTGGCAGAATATAGAAGGTTCAGAAGGGGAGTGAAAAAGCAAATGAGAAGCAAGAGTATGAAGAGACTGGCAGCAAACATAAAAGGGAATCCAAAAGTCTTATATGAGCATATTAATAGTAAAAGGGTGCTGAAAGGAAGAATGGGGATGATTAGAGACCAAAGGGGATTTACACATGGAGGCGGGGGCATGGCCGAGGTATTAAATGAATACTTTGCATCTGTCTTTACCAAGGAAGAAGATGCCATGCAAGTCATGGTGAACAAAGAGGTAATTCAGACACTTGAATGGTTTAAAATTGATAAGGAGGAGGTATTGGATAGGCTAGCTGTACTTACAGGTGATAAGGCACCAGGACCAGATGAGATGCATCCATGGATACTGAGGGAAGTGAGAGTGGAAATTGTGGAGGCACTGGCCATAATTTCCCAGTCTTCCTTAGATTCAGGGGTGGTGTCAGAAGACTGGAGAACTGCAAATGTTGCACCCTTGTTCAAAAAAGATTGTAAAGATAAGACCAGCAACTACATGCCAGTTTAACCTCGGTGGTGGGGAAGCTTCTAGAAATGTTAATTTGGACAAAAGCAGGTTAATTAGGGAAAACCAACCCAGAATTGTGGAGGCCAAATCATGTTTAACGAACTTGCTGGAGTTTTTGATGAGGTAACAGAGAAGGTTGATCAGGGCAATGCTGTTGATGTTGTTACGACCAGGTGAGAAATGTGTCTACGGGTCTTTTACTGTTTTCACCTGATCTTATTGTAGCAGGGTTTAATTTTTAAACACACTGTGTTTTGAGCTCTGCCTTGGTGAATCCTTGTTCACCACTTTCCAATTATAAGGCAAAAAAATTAGCACACCAGGTTTTCTTAGGTTTAAAGAAGAAAAGTGAAATTTATTAAACTTACTTAAACTCTAATTCGGTTAACGCCTACAGATATACAATGCACCCACGCTAGCATGCACACGCGATACACACATGCAAATAGGGACAGAAAGGAGCAGAAGAAAAATAAAGTAGAGAGGCTTGAGGCAGTCTCTGAAGGGGGTTTCGTTTTACTGTTACTGTGTTTCCAGCTCGACGTAGAGTCTTTGATTGTAGACAGCTCTTACTTTGTGTTGGGGCCCTGTATTCTTCTTAAACCATGTTCACGTAGGAGACTTTTCTCTCTTTGATTTCATGTGGCTTCAATGGGTCTTCCGTTCCGTGAGAAAGAGATGGGAGCAGACAGGAGGGAGGTGTTCTCAGTCCAGGAGCAAACAGCTTTCTCAGTTTTTTCTCTCAGCAAGTTCAAATTCAAAAAAATGCCAACAGTCAGTTAGTCATGTGACTAAACTGGTTTGACCACTTCTTCTGTGTACTGGGGAAGCAAGGACTGGGTCCTTTGTTCCAACATTGTCTGCTAGCATGCAAATTTCTTTCCAGTCAGAGGTTTGGCAATTCCTTGTGACAGGCTCTCTTTTCTTCCCAGCCACAATTTTAAGTTTTAATGTTCATGTGGCGAAATAATGTGTGCCTCAGTCTTGGCCGTTGGGGGCCTGCATGACAATGTGATGTACATTGTCTTCCAAAAAGCATTTGATACAGTGCCACATAACAGACTTGAGCAAAGTTATAGCTCATGGAATAAAAGGGACAGTTGCAACATAGATACGAAATTGGCTAAGTGATAGGAAACAAAGAATAGTGGTTAATAAATGTTTTTCTGACTGGAGTAAAGCTTGTAGTGGAGTTCCCCAAGGGCCAGTGTTAGGGCCCTTGCTGTTCCTGATATATATTAATGACCTAGACCTTGGTGTATAGGGCACAATTTCAAAATTTGCGTATGATACAAAACTTGGAAACATTGTGAACTGTCAGGAGGATCATGTCAACCTTCAAAAGGACATAGACAGGTTGCTGGAATGGACAGACAAGTGGCAGATGAAATTTAATTCAGAAAAATGTGAAGTGATTCATTTTGGTAGGAAGAACATGGAGAGACAATATAAAATAAAGGGTGCAATTCTAAAGGGCTTGCAAGAGCAGAGGAACCTGGGTGTATATGCGGATAAATCATTGAAGGTGGCAGGACAAGTTGAGAGCACGGTTAGTAGAGCATACAGCATCCGAGACTTCATTAATAGGGGCATAGAGTACAAAAACAAAGACATTATGTTAAACTTGTATAAAACACTGGTTCAGCCTCACCTGGAGTATTGTGTCCAGTTCTGGGTGCCACACTTTAGGAAAGATGTGAAGGTATTGGAGAGAGTGCAGAAAAGATTCACGAGAATGGTTCCAGGGATGAGGAACTTCAGTTATGTGGACAGAGAAGTTAGGTCTGTTTTCTTAGAAGAGAAGGTTGATAGAGGTATTCAAAATCATGAGGGGTCTGGACAGGGTAGATAGGGAAAAACTGTTCCCATTGGTAGAGGAATTGAGAACAAGAGGGCACAGATTTAAGGTAATTGGCAAAAGAACCAACAGCGGCATTAGGAAAAGCTTTTTCATGCAGCGAGTGGCTAGGATCTGGAATGCACTGCCTGAGAGTGTGGTGGAAGTAGATTCAATCAAGACATTCAAGAGGAAATTGGATTGTTATCTGAAAAGGAAGAATGTTCAGGGCCATGGGGAGAAGGCCAGAGAATGGCACTAGATAAACTGCTCTTTCGGAGAGCCGGCGCTGATATGACAGGCCAAGTGGCCTCCTTCTCTACTGTAACAATTCTGTGATTCTATGATGAAGCACTGGGCGTGTTGTTGCAATAAGGCAGACTTGTGTGTCTTGATTTCATCATGGCGAAAGGCAGGGGAAGGGGAAATAAGGGATAGCAAAGCAAAGGAGTGTGCTGGGGAAGACTGTGTCAGTTGGAGACGCTGGAACCTTGCAGTGCTTCTGCCATTGGAAGGTTGCTGACTTTTGGTCTTAATGGATGCTTGCTCTCACTCAGATGAAAGAGAATCTCCTTTCCAAATGTCCCACAGACTGAGTATCGCTCAGGTGAAACGTGTCTGGATCAGAGTGGCACTTGCGTCCCTGCCATCCTGATACGCGCTCCGCCTCCGGAACCTACAATGACAACATTCCTGCAATGCATGTGGACTGTTTTTCAGTTCTCCTTCAGCCTCCTCCTCATCCTTGTCTTTTTCCTCCTTTTCCTCATCCTCTTCCTTCTCCAAGGAGCTGTGCCATTCCACTGCTTGCCCCTCTTCAAGGTCTACATCTCTCTGGAGGGCCATGCCATGGCAAGTGCAGCAGACCACCACAATGCTCAAGGCTTTTGAGGGAGTGTACTGGAGGGCACCACCCAACTTGAACCTCATCTTCAGGAGGTCTGAGGTCTTCTCAATGCTGGCCTTTTTGCTCAGGTGGCATCCATTGTAGTGTCTCTCAGCCTCCGTGGCAGGGTAACACACTGGAGTCATCAGCCATCTCCTCATGGGATAAGCCTTATCTGCTAACAGGATTTCTGATGGCTCCATGAAGCGCTGTGGCACTTGCAATTGCCGGAGGATGAAGGCGTCATGGCAACTTTCAGGATAGTGTGCAAACACCTGCATGAAGCTCTTGCAGACCAGCTGAACGTTAAGAGAGTGGAATCCCTTCCTCTTGAGGAATCTCCCTGGCTGGCCAATCAGTTCCTTGATGGCCATGTGGGTGCAGTCAATGATCCCCTGCACCTGAGGGAATCCAGCAACTCGGGCAAACCTCACTGCCCCTTGATCTTGATTGCCACTATCTACCTTGAATTCAATGTGATCCCCAGTCCTCTCGAATGGAGCATCTGTTACCTCTGTGATACCATGATGTGCTGCTGGTCACGAGATGCCACCAATGTCTGCTGCCGCTGCTTGGAAGGACCCGTTTGCAAAAATGTGCAAGGCCTCTATGACTTTTACAGCCATTAATAGGCCATGGCCCTCGGATGGCCCTCAACGAGGGCACATGTCAGCAACCAACGGCCTGGAAAGGCGCAGCCTTCTGCGGCACTGATGCTTCAACATGTCCAGGTAGCTTCTCCTTTGGCAGTAGATCGTCTGCTGAGGGAATCACCTTCATTGTCTTCCTACCCCTTATTCCTCACCACTGTTGCCCAGGGATCTGCCTCTGCTCCTGGAGATGCTGCTCCTCATCGCTAGTCAATCCTATCTCAGAGTAGCTTAATCCCATTTCCTGTTATGTCCTTTCTTCCTTTCTATTGGAATATGCAGTCTTCCTGAGCCCCCCTCTTATGAACGTGTGAGGCCCATAATCAACGGGACCCGCCCACCACTGCTCCCTCCAAAGCCACACCCCCCAAAATGCCCTTGCCAAGAGTGAGGAAATATGACAGATAATTCCCTTGACTGTGTGATCGGTTGCCTGTGGACTGAGGGCCTTTTTTGAGCCTTCCCTCTTTGATGGCACCTCTTGCCGCCATTCTGACTGGCTTCCCACTTTGTTTGCACCTCCTCCTCCCTGTCATGGTTCAGACCCTGCACGGATCCCATGCCTCCAAAATAAGATTCAAAATTGGCTGTTAACAAGCTGGCAACAAGCTTGTTAAGTGGCTTAACTAGCCATTGATCTGTACAGTGTAGATAAGAAAGGATCGAGAACAAGAGGGCACAGATTTAAAGTAAATGGGTAAGAGAAACAAAAGTGACTTCAGGAAAACCTTTTTCACGCAGCGAGTGGTTCAGGTCTGGAATGCACTGCCTGAGAGTGTGTGGGGGCAGGTTCAGTTGAAGGGAATTAGACTGTTATATGAAAAGGAAGAATGTACAGGGTTACAGGGAAAAGGCGGGGGAATGGCACTAAGTGAGTTGCTCTTTCGGAGAGCTAGTGAGGATGCAATGGGCCAAATGGCCTCCTCCTGCGCTATAACATTTCTGTGATTCTATGCACAACTGTACTTTCAATATAATGCCTTGTTTTCACAGGTCAGAGACTTTGATTCTAGGCCAGAATGGAGTTACCAGCTTTTTGGGGACTCGGTTGGTGGGGTTTTTTTTATATTCATTCATGGGTTGTGGGCATCGCTGGCTAGGCCAGCATTTATTGCCCATCCCTAATTGCCCTTGAAAAGGTGGTGGTGAGCTGCCTTCTTGAACCACTGCAGTCCACGTGAGGTAGGTACACCCACAGTGCTGTTAGGAAGGGAGTTCCAGGATTTTGACCCAGCGACAGTGAAGTCAGGATGGTGTGTGACTTGGAGTGGAACTTCCAGGTGGTGGTGTTCCCATACATTTACTGCCCTTGTCCTTCTAGTTGGTAGAGGTTGTGAATTTGGAAGGTGCTATCTAAGGAGCCTTGGTGCGTTGCTGCAGTGCATCTTGTAGATGGTACACACTGCTGCCACTCTGCGTCGCTGGTGGAGGGAGTGCACGTTTAAGGTTGTGGATGGGGTGCCAATCAAGCGGGCTGCTTGTCCTGGGTGGTGTCGAGCTTCTTGAGTGTTGTTGGAGCTGCACCCATCCAGGCAAGTGGAGGGTATTCCATCACACTCCTGACTTGTGCCTTGTAGATGGCAGACAGGCTTTGGGGAGTCAAGAGGTGAGTTACTCGCTGCAGGATTCCTTGCCTCTGACCTGCTCTTGTAGCCACAGTATTTATATGTCTAGTCCGGTTCAGTTTCTGGTCAATGGTAGCCGCTATGATGTTGATAGTGGTGGATTCAGCAATGGTAATGCTGCTGAATGTCAAGGGGAGATGGTTAGATTCTCTCTTGTTGGAGATGGTCATTCCCTGGCACTTGTGTGGCGCGAATGTTACTTGCTACTTATCAGCCCAAGCCTGGATATTGTCCAGGTCTTGCTGCATTTCTACACGGACTGCTTCAGTATCTGAGGGGTCGCAAACGGTATTGAACATTGTGCAATCATCAGCAAACATCCCCACTTCTGACCTTATGATTGAAGGAAGGTCATTGATGAAGCAGCTAAAGATGGTTGGACCTAGGACACCACCCTGAGGAACTCCTGCAGTGATGACCTGGAGCTCAGATGATTGACCTCCAACAACCAGAACCATCTTACTTTGCGCTAAGTATGACTCCAACCAGCGGAGAGTTTTCCCCGATTCCCATTGACTTCAGTTTTGCTAGGGCTCCTTGATGCCATACTCAGTCAAATGTTGCCTTGATGTCAAGGGCAGTCACTCTCACCTCACCTCTTGAGTTCAGCTCTTTTATCCATGTTTGAACCAAGGCTGTAATGAGGTCAGGAGCTGAGTGGCCCTGGCGGAACCCAAACTGAGCGTGAATTAGCAGGTTATTGCTAAGCAAGTGCTGCTTGATAGCACTGTCAACGACACCTTCTATCACGTTACTGATAGGGTGGTAATTGGCCGGGATGGAATTGTCCTGCTTTTTGTGTACAGAACATACCTGGGCTATTTTCCACATTCCTGGGTAGATGCAGTGTGAAATCTCCACAGTAAAAATGGAATAACATTCAATCAATAAAATCACATTACATAATGAATCTGTTCACTTCTCTGAGCACCAGTGTTGGAAAGAGAACAAACCTGTGCAACTAAATACTTTCTTGATTCTATTAAGTAAATGCAGATACAAATACTTCATGTATTTGTATGGTGTAATACCTGCCCACTTATCTCCTCTCTCCTCACTATCCCAGGCCCCAAACACTCCTTTCAGGTGAAGCAGCGATTTACTTGTACTTCTTTCAATGTAGTATACTGTATTCGCTGCTCACAATGTGGTCTCCTCTACATTGGGGAGACCAAGCGCAGACTGGGTGACCGCTTTGCGGAATACCTCCGCTCAGTCCGCAAGCAGGACCCTGAGCTTCCGGTTGCTTGCCATTTCAACTGCTCACATCTCTGTCCTGGGATTGCTGCAGTGTTCCAGTGAACATCAACACAAGCTCGAGGAACAGCATCTCATCTACCCATTAGGCACACTACAGCCTGCCGGACTGAACATTGAGTTCAATAACTTCAGAGCATGACTTCCCCCCATTTTACTTTCATTTTTAGTTGTTTTTTCTTTTTTACATTTTTTACAACCTTTTCTTTTGCATTTATTTCATTTCATCTTAGTTTGTTCAGTTTGCTTACCCACCGTTTTTTTTCCATGTTTGCACTTGCTGCTGTTCAATATTCAGTCCGTTAACACCTTTTCTGTACTAATGCTTTGTCTTTCAACACACCATTAACATATTGTTTGCCTTTGCTCCATGACCTTTTGGTCAGCTATGTGGCCTTGTCCAATCTACACCTTCTCCTTTGTTATCTCTTGCCCCACCCCCACCTCACGTGCTTATAACCTGTGACATTTTTAATATTTGTCAGTTCCGAAGAAGGGTCACTGACCCGAAACGTTAACTCTGCTTCTCTTTCCACAGATGCTGCCAGACCTGCTGAGTGGTTCCAGCATTTCTTGTTTTTATTTCAGATTTCCAGCATCCGCAGTATTTTGCTTTTGTAAAAATACTTCATTCCCAATAGCGGAGAAGAGTCAAGGGATGCTAGAGGATTTTACTCTCATACACTGGATGTGGAGCTGTTGATTTTGGGGGTAGAGACTTTAAGCACGTGTTTCCTTCTTAATTCTTTTAAATCTCCCTCCCGCGTCATTTTCCAAACCTTACCGCCCGTGAACCAGGCGCAGGAATATGACGAGCTGGGTGGGGATGAGGTCACGTGATCTAGCCGCAGCCAATCAGCAGGTTTGCTTGGGGGTCAGGGGTGAAAGCAGAAGGTTTGCTTGCTGACGCGCTCGAACGACTAACTGGGTGAGTTTACGGGCGCGCGGTTCAAGCTGGCATTAATTATTTTCATTCAACCGTTTTGTTTACCGTTTGGCGAGTTTGTTAACCTATTATTAAAGGAACGGGGAAGCATGGTTATGAGGAACTGGTCCAAATCCGCTGGTTGTCTTGGCAACCAGTCCCATTTCTCCTCCCTCCCTCCCTCAGGTACAGTGCCGCATTGTCGGGGTGGGGGGATGGTAGTGATGGGGCTACAACATTGCGGGAGTGGGCTGTACTGAGGAGTGCCGCACTGTCGGAGTCGCCGTGTTTCGCATGAAACCATCTTCCATCTCAGATGGATCTCAAAGATCCAATGACACAGTTCCTAGGAAGAACAGGTCCTGATCAGTGTTTTTCCCTCAGCCAGCATCAGTGGTCATTTATCCCACTGGAGTTTGTGGGAGCTTGCTATACAGAAATTGGCTTCCGTGTTTGCGACATTACAGCATTGACAGTTCTTCCATTGCAGTGACTGTAAAGCACTTTGGGACGTTCGGGGATCATGAAAGATCCACCCCAGTATAGAATCTCCCACGTTGAATGCATCCCAGTGATACGTATTGCATTTATACCTTAGATCATCTGGTAATGTGAGGGAAGCCATGAAAATGCCTTCCCGGCCAGTCAGTGCTCAAACAGAAAGGAATACATTGCTTATTGTACCTTTCAATCAAAAATACGTGGCTATCTCCAATTTGGTCCAAATTTGGTCTTGACCAATGATGTCTCACACACGAGGGTTTGGGTAGTTCTGGAGTTGCGAGGAAATGCCTGAGCTGCCCCTGGATTGTCACATTTCTAACAATGTGAATTGGTTTCTGTATTTGTGGTTTAGGTGAGAAAGATGGCTGAGAGACCAGAGGACTTGAATCTGCCAAATGCAGTGATTACCAGGATTATTAAAGAGGCGGTGAGCACTGATAGAATTTCTCACGGTTTAGACAGGGATCCGTAATCACAGATTTTACTCATTTAATTGCTTAAGATTGATGAATTGTATTTTTATACCTACTAGACCTGACTGCTATTCATGTGCAACTAATAGCTGGTAAATGCATAATTTATTTTCTGAATAAAAGCAGGAATTCTTACAACTGCTTAAATCACTGGTTGATAGAAAATGAATTATGCTTTTCATGAGATGATTTGCTTTTAAATTGTGAAGCAGGGTGTGATCTCAGGACTGCAGTAAGGTTTAGCCGAGTTTAGTAAGAAATATGAGGTAAAGACTTATGAACAGAATAGAGTCTTTATTGTGTTTTTACTTTCACTTTCTCTTTCATCTCTGCTGGCTCAAGTGAACGATGCGTACGATGCAATTCTCAAAACACTACTTCCAAAATGTAAACAATTAACTTTAAACAGAAATAGTTCACTTTGTAACATAGTCACTTAACTATGGAGGACGTTTTTTCTCACGAGCAGGATATCATCTGACATCAGTGTAGTCTCATTTGACTCGTTCTTCATCTGACCTATCAATGTCGAATTAGATTCAATGTTTGCAAGTGATGTTTTCAGTGCCTTGAAGAATGACGCATTTCTTGTGGTGATTTGTGAACCATGCTTAGAAGTGATCATTGATCTTTTTGTGTTGGTCACAACAAATGGTTGGATGTCGTAAGGAGTTGTTTGTTTTCCAACATGGCCATCATGTTTCACAAGTACTTACCTCCAGGCTTAAGCGGTGTAGCTCTAAGTTTCATGTTTCGCTCTGCATTTACTTTCATTCAATCCTTCTGTTCTTGATTACGTTCGCGTACATGTTGATCATTAGCTCCACAGGGTAGCTCAGAAAGATGTGTGCACATAGGATGTGCAAAGATGAGTGCAGCTGGAGGTTTTCCAGTACTCAAGTGAGGAGTCATAGAGTTATACAGAACAGAAACAGGCCCTTCGGCCCACCGTGTCCACGCCGGCCATCAAGCCTATCTATTCGAATCCCATTTTCCAGCACTTGGCCTTGTATGCTCACTTTGTAATTAAGAAAAAAAGTGATATAGCTCTTGCTTCCAGGACTTGTTCTCAGCTGTAGCAGTATCCCTTTTTCAAGCTTTGCGTAAATCTTTAGACTTCTCCATTAGCTTTTGGCCAACGGGGTGTGGCTTTCCAATGAGTGAACCCTAGGTAATTTGCAAATTTGCTGAACTCATCGCTGTTGAATGGGGGTCTGTTGTCACTTGTTGCCATTTGAGGGATTCCAAATAAGGCGAAGATCTGGTCAAGCTTTGGGATGACAGCTTTCGTTGAAGTTTTTTTTATGTTCATTCTTGGGTTGTGGGATTCGATGGCTAAGCCAGCATTTATTGTCCATCCCTTATTGCTCTTGAGAAGGTGATGGTGAGCTGCCTTCTTACACCGCTGCAGTACATGTAGGGTAGGTACACCAACAGTTCTGTTAGGAAGGGTGTTCCAGGATTTTGACCCAGCAACAGTGAAGGAACGGTTCCAAGTCAGGATGGTGTGTGGCTTGCAGGGGAACTTGCAGATGGTGGTCCCATGCATCTGCTGCCCTTGTCCTTCCAGGTGATAAAGGTCGCTGGTTTGGAAGGTGCTGTCTAAGGAGCCTTGGTGCGTTGCTGCACTGCATCTTGTAGATGGTACACACTGCTGTCACTGTGCATCGGTGGTGGAGGGAGTGAATGTTTGTAGATGGGGTGCCAATCAAACTGGCTGCTTTGTCCTGGATGGTGTTGAGTTTCTTGAGTGTTGTTGCAGCTGCACCCATCCAGGCAAGTGGAGAGTATTCCATCACACTCCTGACTTGTGCCTAGTAGATGGTGGACAGGCTTTGGGGAGTCAGGAGGTGAGTTACTCGCCTCAGGATTCCTAGCCTCTGACCTGCTCTTGTAGCCACGGTATTTATATGGCTGCTCCAGTTCAGTTTCTGGTCAATGGTAGCCCCTAGGATGTTGATAGTGGGGGATTCAGCAATTGTACTGCCATTGAACGTCAAGGGAGCTTCTCTCTTGTCGGAGATGATCATTGCCTGGCACTTGTGTGGTGTGAATGTTACTTGCCACTTATCAGCCCAAGCCTGGATATTGTCCAGGTCTTGCTGCATTTCTACAGACTGCTTCAGTACCTGAGGAGTTGCAAATGGTACTGAACATTGTGCAATCATCAGTGAACATCCCCACTTATGATGGAAGGAAGGTCATTGATGAAGCAGCTGAAGATGGTTGGGCCAAGGACACTACCCGGAGGAACTCCTGCAGTGATGACCTGGAGCTCAGATGATTGGCCTCCAACAACCACAACCATCTTTGTTTGCGCTAGGTATGACTCCAACCAGCGGAGAGCTTTTCCCCTGATTCCCATTGACTCCAGTTTTGCTGGGGCTCCTTGATACCATACTCTGTCAAATGCTACCTTGATGTCAAGGGGCAGTCATTGTCACCTCACCTCTTGAGTTCAGCTCTTTTGTCCATGTTTGAACCAAGGCTGTAATGAGGTCAGGAGCTGGGTGGCTCTAGCGGAACCCAAACTGAGCGTGACTGAGCCAGTCATTGCTAAGCAAGTGCCGCTTGATAGCACTGTTGACGAGACCTTCATCACTTTACTGATGATTGAGAGTAGACTGATGGGCGGTAATTGGCTGGGTTGGATTTATCCTGCTTTTTGTGTACAGGACATAGCTGGGCATTTTTCCACTTTGCCAGGTAGGTGCCAGTGTTGTAGCTGTACTGGAACAGCTTGGCTAGGGACGAGGCAAGTTCTGGAGCACAGGTCTTCAGTACTATTACCAGAATATCGTCAGGGCCTTTGCAGTATCCAGTGCCTTCAGTCGTTTCTTGATGTCATGCAGAGTGAATCAAATTGGCTGAGGACTGGCATCTGTGATGCTGGAGACTTGAGGAGGAGGTTAAGATAGATCATCCACTTGACACGTCTGGCTGAAGATTGTTGCAAATGCTTTAGCCTTATCTTTTGCACTGATGTGCTGGGCTCCCTCATCATTGAGGATGGGTATATTTGTGGAGACACCTCCTCCAGTTAGTTGTTTAATTGTCCATCACTATTCACAATGTGGCAGGACAGCAGAGCTTAGTTCTGATCCGTTGGTTATGGTATTGCTTAGCTATGGCATGCTGCTTATGCTGTTTGGCATGCAAGTAGTCCTGGATTGTAGCTTCACCAGGTTGACATCTCATCTCATTTTGAGATATGCCGAGTGCTGTTCCTGGCATGCTCTCCTGCACTTTTCATTGAACCAGGGCTGATTCCCCCGGCTTGATGGTGATGGTAAATTGGGGACCCCATGAAGTCTCCGGCCATGAGGTTACAGATTGTGGTTGAGTGCAATTGTGCTGCTGCTGATGGCCCACAGTGCCTCATGGATGCTCAGTTTTCCATTGCTAGATCTGTTCGAAATCTATCCCATTTAGCACGGTGATAGTGCAATACAACACGATGAAGGGCATCCTCAGTGTCAAGACTGGACTTTGTCTCCACAAGGTCTGTGTGGTGGTCACTCCTACCAATACTGTCATGGACAGAGGCGTCGAGGTCAAGTATATTTTTCCCTCTTGTTGGTTCCCTCACTCCTGCCGCAGACCAGTCTAGCAGCTGTGTCCTTGCACACTCGCCCAGCTCGGTCAGTAGTGGTGCTACCGAGCCACTCTTGGTGATGGACATTGAAGTGTCCCACCCAGAGTACATTCTGCGCCCTTGCCACCCCCAGTGCTTCCTCCAAGTGCTGCTCAACATGGAGGAGTGCTGATTCATCTGCTGAGGGGAGACGGTAGCTGGTAATCAGCAGGAGATTTCCTTGCCCATGTTTGACCTGATGCCATGAGACTTCATGGGGTCCGGAGTCGATGTTGAGGACTCTCAAGGCGACTCCCTCCCGACTGTATATCACTGTGCTGCCACCTCTGCTGGGTCAGTCCTGCTGGTGGGACAGGATAGACCCAGGGATGGTGATGGCAATGCCTGGGACATTGTCAGGTATGATTCAATGAGTATGACTATAATCAGGCTGTTGCTTGACTAGTCTGTGGGACAGCTCTCCCAGCTTTGGCACAAGCCCCTAGTAAGGAGAACTTTGCAGGGTTGACAGTGCTGGGTTTGCTGTTGTTGTTTCCGGTGCCTAGGTGGATGCCGGGTGGTCTGTCTGGTTTCATTCCTTTATTGACTTTGTAGCGGTTAGATACAATGGAGTAGCTTGCTAGGCCATTTCAGAGGGCATTGAAGAATCAACCACATAGCTGTGTCACATGTAGGCCAGACCAGGTACGTACAGCAGATTTCCTTCCCTAAAGGACATTCGTGAACCAGATGGGATTTTACAACAATTGACAATGGTTTCATGGCCATCATTAGACTAGCTTTTAATTCCAGATTTATTAATTGAATTCAAATTCCACCATCTGCCATGGTGGGATTAGAACCCATGTCCCCAGAACAATATCCTGGGTCTCTGGGTTACTAATCCAGTGACAATACCACTATGCCACCGCCTCCCCAATAACTAATTCCACGATTGGGAATCTGTTGTAGTCATCAGTGACAACAAGCAGGTGTTCACCTGTGAGCAAATCTGTGAAGTCAACGTGAACTTCATGGTCCTGGAAATAGTTCAGACATCTTGAGAGGATCATGAAGACTTGACATTGTGTTGGCTTGACATATCAAGCACTGATTGATTTTGTGCTGTACCATGCGGTCAATTCCTGGGAACCATACCTTTTCCCTAAGGAGTTGTTTGGTCTTGATATTTCCTAGTGTCACTGAGTGTGGAATGACGGTACAGTTGTTGTATGATAGAAGATCAGATGTGGTTGTAACGGTTAGCTCATTTCAAAAATCGTGAAGACCTTATAGTGTGTGAGCGATTTCATTTGTAGACGCTCTCTCAATCACGTCTTTCCAGTTTTGTGAGTCCATAGCCTTCATATGTAGTTGCAAAGCCTCATCTTGTTTTATTGCTTCTTTGATGTCAGCTAGTTGTAGCGACATTGGCACCACAGTTAGGCTTACGTAATTAAGGTGTTATTAAGATGTTGTTCGGCAACCTTTTTCTCATGACTAGTAGGACCAATTGTCAGCAACGGATGTCGCGAAAGATAATCCACTGGGTTGAACTTGCCTGGCTGATACTCAACATGGAACTCTTACTCTTGTAGTTTGAGTATCTATTCGTGTGGGTGGTTTGCTATGTGGATTGTTGAACAAGCTCGCTAGTGGTCTATGGTTGTTTAAACTCGCTTCCATATAAGTAGAGGTGAAAGTGTGAGATATGTGATTGAGAGTGCATCTCTCTCTGTTTGCAAATAACTTTGCTGTACAGGCATTAGCGATCTGCTTGCCATTGCAACGATTGATGGGTTACCAGTCTTGCCTTTCTGCACGAGAACTGCACCTAAGCTAACTGAGCTTGCATCCACGACTAGCTGGGTGGTTTTCTCAGGGTCAAAATAGGCATTGGTGCAACTTGCTGACAAACATAATTTGATCTGGTGTGTCCCCTATTTTAGTGATTTAGTCCATTTCCAGTTGATTGTCTCTTTTGTCAGATCGTGTAGGGGGCCAGATAATGTAGCGAGTTCAAGAATGATGTGACTACAGTACATGATGAGTCCTAGCAGACTTGCACGTATGTAGGGTCTGCAGCATTTGCAATAGCTTCAACTTTCTGTGGATACTTGTTCACCACTGAACACATGACTGAAGAATACAATTCTGCTTTTATTAAACAAGCACTTGTCTTTGTTCAAGGCGAGGTTACATTCTCTAAGATGTTGTAGGCATGCATGTAGTGATGTCTCGAGTTCACTTTCAGTGCGGCCATAGATGGAAATATCATCACTGATGTTCAGCATTCCTTCAAGTCCTTGAAGTGCTGAATTGACTCCAAAGTTGAAAGTGCGGGAAAATGGGATTAGTTTGGACAGGTGCTTGATGGTCAGCGCAGGCACGTTGGGCCGAAGGGCTTGTTTATTTTTAGTTTAGTTTAGTGATACAGCACTGAAACAGGCCCTTCGGCCCACTGAGTCTGTGCCGACCATCAACCACCCATTTATACTAATCCTACACTAATTCCATATTCCTACCACATCCCCACCTGTCCCTATATTTCCCTATACTAGGATCAATTTATAATGGCCAATTAACCTATCAACCTGCAAGTCTTTGGCATGTGGGAGGAAACCGGAGCACCCGGAGGAAACCCACGCAGACACAGGGAGAACTTGCAAACTCCACACAGGCAGTACCCAGAATTGAACCCGGGTTGCTGGAGCTGTGAGGTTGCGGTGCTAACCACTGTGCCGCCCCAGTTTATGTGCTGTAAAACTCTATGACTCTTGTGTCGAAAAAGTCCGATGTGAGTAGAGAATAGAGTAAGATATCTCGATTCTTCTGCAAGCTCGATTTGATGCATTTGAGGTCAAATTTTGCACTATTCACTTTCTCTATGATATCATCGATTATCAGTGTCTAGTGTCTTTCTCGTGTATGGTTCATTGTACAGTGATCGCATATCAATGTAGATTCTAATCTGGTTCTCCCTTTTGGGTTTCTTGACGACTTGTATGAATGAGATCCAAGGGGTAGGCTCATCCCCATCTTTCTCAATAATGTCAAGGCCAAGAAGGCATTGACATTCCTTCTCTGTCTGTTTCCTGACATTGGTCGCCCAGCACAACTGGGGGCACATTAGGGTCTACATGCAGCTTGCATGTAACACCTTTGTTTGCCGATACCACTGAAGCGATCAGTATACAATTTGAGAGTGTTTTTGTTAAGCGTAGGAATCGCGTATGTGACTGCAATCACGTGCAGATCTGTTGCTGTGTGGAAACTGATAAGCGTGTCACATTCTCCAGATATGACATAGAATAGAGTATTTATTCTAGTGTCTTTGAATGAGACTGGGGTTTCAAAAGTCCCAAAGATTTTCAGCGGTTTGTCACTGTTGTAAGGGAAAATGTTCGTATTCTCTGGTTTGCAGGAGAATGGTGCAACTCTGAAATTGGTTGAATGTTTTGACCCCCATGACATTGAAAGACTCTTCTGAATCTATGAGAGCATCTACTGTCCAAGCAGCCAATGGTTACAGTCACACTTCGCTGTTGCTGTGTCTGAGAGAGAGCTCAAAAGTACATTCAATGTCATCCGCTCCTACATTGGTACATTCTGTCACCTTTTTGCTGTGGTATGCATACGTGGCACCCTTCTGTTGGTATTGGTCTTTGTAGTTGATTTTGCCGATGAGCGACAAACACGAGGTTCGATTTTCCACAAGCTTTACACTGTGTTTACACTGTCAGGTATGGGTAAGTACCACCGCAGTAGAAACATTCTTTGGATAAGTCGCCACTCGGTTTGTGAGATGGCTGTTGTTGCTTTGCAGGTAGTTTCCTGGCACATGAATGATGAATAGTGTTCATAGGAATTGAACTTGGAGTGTGGTCGTTACTGTTAGCAGCCTCAACTACTGTAGCTCTGGATTCTTGAGAGCGATAGTGATCCTGTAACTCCAACAGCTTTGACAGCTTTCTGCCTTTCTTCAGTACTTTTTGGCATAGTTGACTAGAGAAGACAGCCTTTGATGATTTGTGTTTTGATTTCTCATTCGACATGTTCAACGTCAAAGTCACATTTGGTTGCAAGAAGCTCGACACCATCCAGGACAAAGCAGCCCGCTTGATTGGCACCCCATCTACAAACATTCACTCCCTCCACCACCGACGCACAGTGGCAGCAGTGTGTACCATCTACAAGATGCACTGCAGCAATGCACCAAGGCTACTTAGACAGCACCTTCCAAACCCGTGACCTCTACCAACTAGAAGGACAAGGGCAGCAGATGCATGGGAACACCACCACCTGCAGGTTCCCCTCCAAGTCACACACCATCCTGACTTGGAGCTATATCACCATTCCTTCACTGTCGCTGGGTCAAAATCCTGGAACTCCCTTCCTAACAGCACTGTGGGCGTACCTACCCCACATGGACTGCAGCGGTTCAAGAAGGCAGCTCACCACCACCTTCTCGAGGGCAATTAGGGATGGACAATAAATGCTGGCCAGGCCAGCGACGCCCACATCCCATGAATGAATAAAAAAAAAAGTTGGCTCAGTCGCGTGCAATATTTGTCAGTTGTCTTGTTTGCTTCTTGCTTAGTGCGTTGGAAGACAATGTTTTCGTATATGGTATTTTTCTTGGGTGTGAAGTAGGTCATCAGTGCATCTTTTACTGAGTTGTAGTCATTTTGCACAGGCATAAGTGTCTCAAAGATATTTTCTAATTCTTCACCTCCATAGTGTGGAAGCAAGGCCTTTTTCCTTGTGTCATCTGTGATTGCGAAACCTGCCATCGCGCCTTCAAAACGTCAGATACTTTTGCCAACATGGGGATACGGATAATGGCTCTGAATGTACATCAAAAGGTGGTAGGTTGGGCATGGACAACACCATATTGATCAGCAACGCAGTGATCGTGCATGATCAGGGATCCGGGATTGCATTCCTTTCAGAGGAAACTTCTCTGCAAAGATCCGAGATTTTTTTTTGATTGATCTCTCCAAAATAACTATCCAATGTGTGAGTATATGCTGTAAAAACTTCCTGTGTGTCACTCTAATACAGTGTCCAACTTAAAATACTGTCTTCATAAAAACAGACAAAAGACTTCCAATAATTTCATACCCGAAAGCAATGTTTCCGGTTTTTCACCATCCTTTTTCTATTTATCTCGCTGCCATTGTGATGTTCTCTGGACTGGAGTGAGGTTTAGCCGTGTTTAATAAGAAGTATGAGGCAAAGACTGTGACAGAGGCAGCATGCTATTGAACATAATGGCATCTTGTTTATTCAGTTTTTACGTTCACTTTTAGCTCCCTTCGCTGGCTTGTGTGCATGGTAGCTTCAAGTGAACACTATGCACAATGCAATTCTCAAAACACTTCATAGGGTAAATGAAATTTGGCAGTGGAGTTAACGGTTTGTGAAGAAAGTATTAAAAAATCTGAAAACTTTGGAACATCCATCAGCGTTCTATCTTGCAAGATCAAATACAGTAGGAGGGAATAGATCATTGGGGGTGAATGGGAAAGGGATGGATTTATTTCTGTATGGTGTGTGATAAGGATTTTTTTTTTTGGATTCTCTTGCTGGTCATGGCACACAGTGAAAATTGATTACTAATGGTTTCTGCAAGCTGCAGAGTATGTACTTTTTTATCCTTTCATGTGAGCATCACTGGCATGGCCAACATTTGTTGCCAATCCCTAATTGCCCTTGAGAAGGTGATGGTGAGCTGCCGCCTTGAACCGCTGCAGTCCATCACTTGTAGGTACACCCACATAATAATGTAAGAAATAGAAGCAGGATAGGCCATCCAGTTCTTCGAGCCTGCTCCGCCATTCAATAAAATCATGGCTGATCTCATTGTGGCCTTAACTCCACTTTCCTGCCTGTCCTCACCATAACCCTTGTAGACCAAAACTCTGTCTAATTCAGCCTTGAATATATTCAATGACCCAGCCTCCACTGCTGTATGGGGAAGAGAATTTCAAAGATTAACTACCCTCTGAAAGAAGAAATTCTTCCTCATCTTAGTCTTGAAAGGGAGATTCCTTATTTTGAAACTGTGTCCCCTGGTTCTAGATTCCCCCACATGGTGAAGCACCCTCTCAGCATCTACCCAGTCAAGACCCCTCGGAATCTTGTGTTTCAATAAGATCACCTACCATTCTTCTGAACTCCAGTGAGTATAGATCCAACCTGCTCAACCTTTCCTCATAAGACAACCTTTCATCCCAGGAATCAATCTATTGTATCTTCTCTGAACTGCTTCCAATACAAGTATATCCCTCCTTAAGTAAGAAGACCAGAACTGTACTCTTTACTCTAGGTACAGGCTTACCAATGCCCTGTACAGTTTTAGCAAGACTTCCCTACTTTTATACTCCATCCCCCCCCTTGCAATAAATGCCAACATTCCATTTGCCTTCCTAATTACTTGCTGTACCTGCATAATAACATTTTGTGACTCATGTACAAGGACACCCAGTTCCCTCTGTACTGCAGCATTCTGCAATATTTTTGTGGGAAAATGCCACTTTGTAATGTCCCATTACCTAAAATGTAGTTGAGAAATACTGTTTAAACATCCATTACTCAAAAATCTGATCAGAGGAATCTGAGTTATTTCACAATGTTCACTCCTGCCCTCTGTAAACCTGTGTCTCCATATAAGCCGTCATAATCATATTCACTGCCAACCTCTTGACCTTGCTGTCTACCTTGACCTCTATTCCCATGGTGTTGATCACTGATAAGGCCATCTCTGATCACTTCCTTGTATCTCACATCCTTTATCCATTCTCAATTGTACTTCTTTCTGCATCCACACCTGCAAAAAAAACCTGTTTCCTGCCCCCCCTCCCCCCCAAACACCTCCAGTTGCACATTCAAACTCGCAATAGCCCAGCTTTTGGCCCTCCATTCACCACTATTATGCAGCTGTTGATTTCCTTCACTACTACTTGTCTCCACCTATTTGTGTTTTTATTCTCAGCAAAATCTTTACTGCTCATCACAGTCATTACCCCTAGCATCTACTTATACTCCTCCAGTCCAAGGGCACAGATTGAGTGTATATGGTTTTAAGTGGGTTTCCATTTTTTGTTAAAACTTGATGAACCTATATTTTAAAAACTAGAAAGAATTTCATGGACATTGAATTATCTGGAGATTGTTGAACTTTGTGGGTTTTTTGTAAAAAGGAGATCAACAAAAGGTTGAGCAGTAAACCATTTTTTTCCAGTGATTTCAAGTAAACATAGCAGGGGGTAGTGTTATGACAAGACAGGATTTATGATTATCCTGCAAAATGTTCGTTTACTTTTGAACTGTTAAAAGAGGCAGCTGGAATTTGCTTATTGACATGCCAGGAGATCAGAAGAAAATCCAGACAACTGTTACCTCTCTTTGAAGAAATCGTGAATGTTTGCAGAAACCTTGCATCTTTAAAAGAACTTTGCGTCGAATGTGTGAGAATGGAGATGTTTGTTGCTGCACACCTGATGTAAGACCTATGTGAAGCCTTCTGTAATTGAATTTCTTTGAACGCCTACCCAAACAGACTGTTCATCAACATCGTCTGGAAAGATTCCTAGTGGCAGCCACCTATTCAACTTGATACACCTTGCCAAAACAAAGACCTTCCTTTCATATCTTCTATGCAGTCTAAGTTATTTTTTTTCCCCCTTCTATTTCTTTGTAACAGCTGTAAATGAAAAAAAATTTTTTCCCAGTTAACCGGTTGTGTATGTGAGTGTGAGGGCTAGGATTTAAAATAAGGGGTTTAAATATTTTAATTTGCCTATATATTTACTTCATTATTGGTTAGGACTTGGTTTATAATAAATTATAATAATATTAAAGGTGTGCTTTAAAGGTTGGTGTGCTTTATTCTGGGGACAAATAAAGTATCTAATTGACTGTTTTGGTAAGTAGGCAAATTTATTGAAATGTTGTGACCTGTAGAGAAGTGGGACCGAATTAACAGTGCACTCCTCCCGCCTCGGTCGTAACAATGGCACAAGGCTAGTTTAACCGGCCTTCACCAGATCTGGCTGGACCCATTGAGTCACTTCTGCCAAATCGCTCACTACTCAAATATCATCTTGGAGAACAGATAACCACTGCCTTCCACAGCTTTTTTTTTCTCCTCTACCATCTGCCTCCTTAAACCCCTCTCCCCTGCCCCCTTCATCCTCACCTCCAGCATCAAATGGGAGGAGCTCATAGATTTCTTTGTCGTTAAGTTTGGGATTCTCCGTTCTTGTAGCTTATACTACTTGCTTCCCCTTCTCTTTTCCCCCCAAGCTAAGTCCCCCTAAAGGCTACTCGCAGTTCTGGTCCTGGACTCATGTCTTTTCAGTTTTTATCTCTGTGTTTCTATGCATAGCAAAGTGAAAAGGAAGAGTTGGCCCTTCTGGGTTTGTATGACATGGAAGTGAATGGCAAGGGGTGCAGACTGCTCATTTTCCACATATCCGGAGTGAATGGCAAGGGGTTATGTCTGCTGGGTTTGTATGCAGATCTATTTGCTTCTCACGCTGTAAAATGGTTTGGCCTACTGGGTTTTTATACAATTGGAGTGAGCAGGACGGGGGTTAAATCCATTGGCTTTCGATACAGTTGGTTTGGTCCCTTGGATTTCTGTGTAGTCGGAGTAATAGGAAATGCTGGTTTCCTTGAGCTTTTGTACAGTGGAATTGAGTGAGAAGGGATTAGTCATGGAAATTGAGTTGAGGAGCAATGTTTATTTGCAGTTTACAGTAAGAACAAGTAGAACAAATGCAGCCTTTGTTACCTGAAGGGGATACTTGGATAATCAATGCAAGGGAAGCACTTTACATTGCTATATGACATCACTTAAGGACTTTAGATTGGTTAATGGGGTGAGGGAATGTAGAGTTCCAAAAGCCCCAGGTTAAAAAGTAGTATGTTCTCGGAAGTCAAATATCAGCACATGATCAAGAAAATTGTTGTATGTTGGCTATATGACTAATAAATTACTTTCTGTTTTCTAAATAGTCATGCGCAAAAGCTAGTTTCTGTTCTGTGTATCTGCAGTTGGATTGATTTATTTCTTCTTTTAGCTTCCAGATGGAGTGAACGTCTCAAAGGAAGCCCGCAGTGCAATATCTCGAGCAGCGAGTGTCTTTGTTCTTTATGCAACCTCCTGGTAAGAAACTCCATATGAGCATAAAGCTCAATAACCATACAGCTGGTTGTTGATTCTGTACTAACTTCCTTTTGTTTAGCACAATGGCAAAGCTTTGTTTTTGTGACTTTTTGTGAATTTAGTGCTCATCCAAGTGAAAGATGTAAAGGAAGAAAGAACTTGCATTGATATAGCACCTTTCATGACCTCAGCAAATCCCAAAGTGCTATCAGCATCAAGCACCCCCCCCCCCCCCCCACCCCCCCAGCTGAGGAATTGTATGGTTACAGACACATTTAAGCTCCCCTCTATTCTGTCCTGTCAAAAGTTGGCATGTGAGTGAGTATCCCAATTTAGTGCTGCTTAATGAGCAGCTTTGTTCTTGAGATCTATGAGACATTTGAACTGATTTTATGTAGGACCCTACAATTAACACCTCACTAGGCTGGATTTAAACCCAGATTTTAATTCTGGAAGATCATGAAAAGCTAGCTTTGCAATCTACTTACCCAACCCCCTTGAGCTATTCTCACATTCTCCATCTTAGAAATCAATGAAATAAAATACATTTACATCATTTTGTCTCCTGCACATATCGCTTCTGCCATTTCACCATCTCCTGTTCTGCTTTTAAGCACTTTACAAAACATTCTATTTTGTTTCCTATGTGCGTCGTCATTCTGGTGGTGCATGTTTTTCTTTATTCCCTCTTCCTCTTGTTCTGTTCCTTAAATGTGGTTCATTGGTAATATCTTTAGTTTCAAGGAATGGTTCAACACCGGAAACATTGACCGATGTGTCTTTCGAACAGGTACTGCTTGACCTGCAGAGTGTCTTAAGTGTTTTGTCTTTGTTACGGATTTCCCGCATGTGCATTATTTTGCTTTTCATTCATCAGAAAGATAGAAAGCATTTAAAATGTGTGGAAAGAAGTACCAAGGAGAAGGGACTGGGGGAGGGAGCCGAGAGAGTATGGCCAAGGCAGTTGAAGGCTTTGTCACCAATGGTGGAGAGGAGTGAGGGGGCGGATGTTCCTTCCAAATCATTCAATGTCTCACACCCATGTTATTCCTTGTACAGTTCTTGACTCCTGTTCCTCATTAGAGGTCCATTAACTTAAGGGTATCTGGCACACATCAGGTTGAGGCATCCATCAACAAATTTGACTTGGCCATGTTAAGTATGACCATGTCTTGCTGTCCTCAATCAAAACTACCTATTACTCCAGGATCAGTTCAAGGATAGCCCAAGGCTCTTTTCCCCCATAGATAGCCTCTTTAAAGCTCTTTTCCCCCACCACTTCTACCTGTGCCTCCCAACATCAACAACTTGCATTTAATAAGTATCTTTAATGTAAAGAAATGTATCAAGGTGTTTCACAAACAGTCATAAGGAAACAATCACCAGGCCAGGAAGGGTGAAATTAGTGACCCAAAGATTCTGAGGAAATTTATAAAAGGGAAGAAAGAGTTTGAGAAGCAGAAAGGTTTAGTGAGCGAGTTCCAAAGTAGACAGACAGCTAAAGTTCTGCTACTCATGGAGGGGTTGCACTAAATGTCAGAGTAAAAGGAATGCAGTGTCCTGGTGCATGACTTGCAAGTTAGTATGCAGGTACAGCACGTAATTAGGAAAGCTAATAGAATGTTATCGTTTATCGCGAGGGGAATTGAATACAAAAGTAGGGAGGTTATGCTTCAGCTATACAGGGCATTGGTGAGACCACATCTGGAGTACTGTGTACAATATTGGTCTCCTTATTTAAGGAAGGATGTAAATGCGTTGAAGGCAGTACAGAGAAGGTTTACTAGACTAATGCCTGGAATGGGTGGGCTGTCTTATGAGGAAAGATTGTACAGGCTAGGCTCGTATCCGCTGGAATTTAGAGTAGGAGGCGACCTGATTGAAACATATAAGATCCTGAGGGGTCTTGACAGGGTGGATGTGGAAAGGATGTATCCCCTTGTGGGAGAATCTCAAACTAGGGGTCACTATTTAAAAATAAGGGGTCGCCCATTTAAGACAGAGACGAGGAGAATTTTTTTCTCTGAGGGTTGTGAGTCTTTGGAATTCTCTTCCTCAAAGGGCAGTGGAAGCAGAGTCTTTGAATATTTTTAAGGCAGAGGTAGATAGATTCTTGATCAGCAAGGGGATGGAAGGTTATTGGGGGTAGGTGGAAATGTGGAGTAATCAGTTCAGCCATGACCTTATTGAATGGCGGAGCGGGGTCGAGTGGCCTACTCCCACTTCTAATTTGTATGTTCGTAGGAAGGGATATAGGGCTGGAAGAGACTGCAGAGATAGAGTGCTGGGAAGTTTTGGGATTGGGGGTTTGATGGTGGCGGATTTCAAGATGAGGACAAGGATTTTAAATTTTGTATGGGATCAGCAGCTAATATAGGTGAATAAGGACAGGTGATAGAGGAGCAAGACTCATTGTGGGACAGAGTACCTGCAACAAAGTTATAGACAAGTTGGATTAATGGAATGTGAGAGGCTAGCAAGGTAATTGGGTCAGGATGTGACAAATATATGTCAGTTGGTGGAGGAACTGAGTTGTGGTGAAGGTGAAAATAAGCTATCTTGATAATGAATAGAATGTAGTGTTTAAAGCTCAGTTCAGCTTGAATAGGAGGCCAAGGTTGCAAATGGTCTGAAATAAGAGCAAAATACTGAGGATGCCTGTAACTCTGAAATGAGAACAGAAAGTGCCAGAAATACTTAGCAGGTCTGTGGAGAGAGAAACAGAGATGAAAGATCACAGACCTGAAACATTAACTTTGCTTTTCTCTCCACAGATGTTGCCAGACCTGCTGAGTATTTCCGGCACTTTCTGTTATCATTGCGAATGGTCTGATTTGGCCTGAGAATGGTAGAGGGGGTGGAGTCAGCAGCACAGGAATTTTGTGGTAAGGACCAAAGATGATGGCTTTTTATATACCGATGTTGAATTGGAGGAAGTTTGACTCATCCTTAACTTGATGTTGGTCAAGCAGCCAGACAACATACCAGCAGTGGGAGGTGGTGGAGAAATAGGATCAGCATATATATGAAAGCTGTGCATGTGAATGATGTCATCAAGGAACAGAATGTATATAAGAAGAAAATGCCAAGAATGGATTCTTGGTGCGGAAGCATAGTGTTTATGTCATTGGACTAGTAATCTAGATGCCTGGACTAATGATCCAGAAACATGGGTTCAAATCTCATGGCAGCTGGAGAATTTAAATTCAACTAAATAAATTTGGAATAAAAAGCTAGTGCCATTAACATTGATCATGAAACTACCGGATTGTCGTAAAACCCAAGTGGTTCACTAATGTCCTTTAGGGAAGGAAATCCGCCGTCCTTACCTGATCTATCCTTTATGCGACTGCAGACTCACAGTAATGTGGCTGACTCTTAATTGCTCTCTGAAATGGCCTAGCAAGCCACTCAGTTGTATTCAAGAAGGCAGCTCACCACCACCTTTTCAAGGGCAATTAGGGAGAGGCAATAAATGCTGGCCTTATTAGTGATGCTCACATCCTGTGAATAACAGAAATTTATTCTGGAGGTGCTGTAGGGGAGGTAAGTGAAGCTTTTGCTGCAAATGCACTGGTTGCAAAAATAAAACCATGGATGCACTCAGGCAAGGGTACAAGAATTTTTTGGTGGAAGCTGAATAAAATGGCTTCAATTTCTTCAGTGCTTAATGGTACAGAGAGCCTTATGTTAGTGCTGAGGACTGTCTCAATGGTACGCTGAAAGATGTAGCTTGATTTTGCAGTTGTTGATCTAAGCCAGTGTATGGTGTATTAAGGACTGTATCATCCACAAAGGTTGTAAAGAGGGGCATTAAAGTCTATGCATCTTTCCAGCGCAAATAACTTTGCAATGAAGAGCAAAAGGAAAACGTTGAGTGCTTCTGATGTACTTGCGGCAATGGAAGAGATGGAGTTTGATCGCTTCATAACCCCACTGAAAGATGCATTGGAAGGTGAGGAACCTGTGATGTACTGTTTAGACTATTGAACAAATTGCATTCAATTAATAAAAAGGCCAGGGACATGACCATTCTACACATTTAAATAAGGATCCTAGCTACAAATTCTGGCTGCATTTCAAATGTCTCTGGTTTAGTTTTCTAATACAGAAAGTGACTTTTTACAGGTATGGGGCAATAATTTTGAAATGAACTGAAATACTGATGTCTATGGTCTATACAATTGCATCATAGAATGGAAACTGGATTCAGCATTTGAAACCAAAATTTGTATATGTGCCCCTCTGAGGACTGGATGAATGGAATACTCCTCTAGTTCGCTTACTTTTTCACCAAACTTTTGTGTTCAAGTTGAAGGATGGTAGAGTGGAACACATACCCATATTCAGAATTGAACACTCCCAAGAGTAATATAGGCAGCTCTGTCAGCAGCTGATTTCATGGCACAGAAACAGGCCAGGCGGGTGTGATAAGAAACTTGCACAAGGGATATCAAAATCAACACACAATTTTTACAATTATTTTTAAGAAAAAAAGATTGATCACGAACAGTGTGGACTCGTTGAAAACTGATTAACGGTGATGAGATCATTGAAAATAAGGAAATGGTGAACATGTTGAATACTTATTTTGCGTTAGTATTTACAGTAGAGGAAGCGGATAGAAGGCTGGACATCCTAAGGAAACTAATATTCAATCAGGGGCAGGGTGTCACCAAAATTAACAGAAGCAAAATAACAGTAATGAAGAAAATAATGGCACGATCTCCAGAATGGTCTTCATCCCAGGATTTTAAAGGAAGTAGGTGAGAACGTTGCAGATGCCCTAACTAATAGCTTCCAAAGTTCTCTTGATTCGGGAACTGTTCCTTTGGATTGGAAAACTGCACATGTCATTCTGCTATTTAAGAAAAGTGAGGGAGGGGAATTGAGGAATTATAGACCAGTTAGTCTAACAACTGATGTTGGGAAATTGCTAGAGTCTATGATTAAGGATAGAGCAACTGAACACCTTGAACATTTTCAGCTGTTCAGAGAGAGTCGGCATGGATTTGTAAAGGGTAGGGTCATGCCTGATGAAACTGATTTAATTTTTGAATGGTGACTAAAGTAGTGGACAGGGGAATGTCTATGGATGTTATTTGTATGGACTTCCAGAAGGCATTTGATAAATTCCTCCTTAAAGACTGTTAGCTAAAGTGAAGACAAATTATTGACCTGGTTAGGAAATTGCTGCATGGCAAGAGACAGAAGGGAGAGGTATCCCGCAGGGATTTGTGTTGGGATCTCAACGATTTGCCATATTATTAATGACTTAGACCAACTTTGCCGATGACATAAAGATATGTGGCATTGTAAGCAGTGTAGATGAAAGTATAACATTATGAAGATATATTAATAGATTAAGTGGGCAAAAAATGTGACAAATGGATTTCAATGTAGGCAAATATGAGGTCATCCACTTTGGACCTAAAAAGGGGTAGAACAGTGCTTTCTAAACATTAAAAAGCCAGAAACAGTAGATGTCCAAAGAGACCGGGGGGGCTCATATACAAAGATCATAAAATGTCAAGAATAGGTACAGAAAATAATCAAAAGGGCTAATGGAAAGCTGGCCTTTACATTTAGAGGACTGGACTACAATAGGGTAGAAGTTATGGTACAACTATACAAAGCTCTGGTCAGAACACACCTGGAATACTGTGAGCAGTTCTGGGCACCATACCTTAGGATCTGTTGACCTTGGAGGGGGTGCAGTATAGGTTTACCGGAATGATATCTGGATTCCAAGGGTTAAATTACAAAGAGAGATTGCACAAATTAGGATTATATTCTCTGGAGTTTAGAAGATTTAAGGGGTGATCGATTAAACGTTTTCAAGATATTAAGGGGAATGGACAGTTTCTCACTATTTACCCGCTTTTCGCTGGTTGGGGAGTCTGGGACAAGGGGGTGCAGTCAAAAAAATCAGAGCCAGACCTTTCAGGAGTGAAATGAGGAACACTTATTCACGCAAAGGGTGGTAGAAGTTTGGAACTCTATTCAGGAAATGGTGATTGATGTGTTCCACATTCTAACCACTCTCTGGATTCCCTACTGGACTTATTAATGATTATCTTATGTTTATGGCCCCTAATTTTGGACTCGCCACAAGTGAATAAATCAGTGAAACAATAATCTCTTGTTCCAAAAGAGCCACAGCCTTAGGAAGGAACTCCAGATAAGTCTCAAAGGCGCAACATCGAGGGCCGAAGGGCCTGTACTGCGCTGTAATGTTCTAATTCTAATTCTAACCCAGTAAATATGGCAAAAAAAAAAATAGTTGGTCTATAGCAAGAGTTTCCAATTCACTAACTCAGGACGCAAACAAATCTGATTAACAGAGCAGTTTTCCATGAAACTCAAACCTGTTCATAGGTTGAATAATGGATCCATTGGCATATTAACAAGTTTTTGAGGCCTAGCTAGGCCCGTTTCCAAATAACCAGACTAATACCAGATGGTAATGGGTAATCTGCTATTGAATCAACTACATGGGGGTCATAGAAAGCTGAAATAATCAAGCTTTCAAAACGAAATGTCTGGTTATAGTTTTAGCTACGATGCTAGCTATGAGAGGACTCCACTCATGTGGAGCATAGAAATATATTTAAGGCTGAGTTTGCTGACAATGCAACCACTAGGTGTCACAGTACTTGCACATGCACAAATGCAGCCTCATGCACTGAAATGTCACTGACTGACATTTTAGGCAGCTGCCAGGATTAAAGATGGCACTGCTCAATTTATCACAAAATTAAATTCAATCGCTGCGATCCCACTGTACCCCCAACAATATCCCAGTTCTCTTCCCCAGCACCGCCTCCCATGTCCGTCTGCTCACACCCGGCATCACTGCTGCCTTCCCTCAGCCACACGCTCTCCGCTTCAAACCCCCACCCACCTGTCGCCACTTGCTTCCCCTCGCCGTTTGATCCCCATCAGCAGCTCGCTCCACTCATTGCTTCAAACCCCAACATCCACTTGCTCCCACTCACCGCTTCAAACCCCCCCCTCCCCCACCCTCTTCGGCCACTCATTCTAGATCTCGCCACTTCATCGCCACATCCCCCACCCCACCCCCACAGGGGAAGCAGGGGGGAGGGGGGAAAGAGAGAGAATGGCAAGATAGGGCTAGGCAGGGGAGGGGAAGGAGACTGCGAGCGAGAGACCGAGGGGAAGTGGGAGGGAGCTGGGGGTGGGGGTTGATGAAGTGAAGCAGCAAGACCTGGAGTGAGTGGCTGGGGGCAGGGGATGGTTTGAAGCGGTATGCGGAGTGAGTGGCTAATGGGGATGAAGCGGGGCGAGGGAGCGACTGGACGATGTGGATGGGTGGATTGAAGTGGGGAGTGTGTGGCTGAAGGAAGGCAGCGGCAACGCCGGGAGCGAGTGGCGAGCAGTTTGCGCGGGAGGCAGCACCGGGGAAAGAGAAGCGGGATGACATTCCAGTACGTGATGATGTTTTCACGTGCATACGCAAATTAGTCCTGGCAAGAACGTAGGCTGCGCGTGTACAGCACCTCACTGATAGCAAGAGACCATTCTGCACATGTGCACTGCTGGGAGAGCTCTGATGACGTTGGGGCACTGGATGCGTTGTCAGGAGTCACTTTGTACATTTAAACTGAAGAAGCCTTGAAACAAAGTGTTGAAACTGAGAAATATGAGACTCACTCAGCCTTGTAGGTAGGAGCCTAAGACTAAGCACATTCCCAAATGCAGCTTACGCTGTTGCGATTTTCACATGCCTCATGTGGTCTTCCAGAACCAAACCAACGTTTGTTAGTGTGGGAAAAATGGACAATGAGGAAGTAAGTTTATTTCCCCATAATCCACTGCAAAGAGGAAATGGTTAAGTATCTGGGAGTTGGAACCTGGTGCATTTTTGGTTGCATGGAACTTTGTCAACAATTTCAGGTGTGGCATTTCTCTTGTCTTCCATAATATTCTCTTTCGACCTGCTTTTGACTTTTCCAATTACTCCAGACTTTGTTTTGAATACTCACTGATTCTTAGTGCTTTTATTTCTATTTTTTCCACACATTAATAGGCCTTCTGCCGTATTATTTTCTTATCTGGGCTCTGCTAAATTGATCACTTTTCCCCCTTACTAAGGATTCTGTGACCTAAATCCTGGGAATTGCTGATCCTATGCCCAAGGTTTATGATATTTAAAACCTCTTATGATCCTGCCTATTGCCCCACAGCTTACAAGCGAGAACAGAAAGGAAAGAAAGAAGCTTCAGAACAGAAGAAGAAGGATAAGAAGCCTGAGAGTGAGGAACATGACAAGAGCAAGGAAGATGAGAATGAGGAAGATACAGAAGAGGTGAAAATGGTGGAAGATGATGATCAAAAGGAGATAAAAAATGAGGAAGAGGATGTAGAAAACTGAGACACCTATGAATGCTATACATGTGACTAAAGGGAGCAAGAACAATGCAGTGTTTGGAGATTGGCTGCGATTACAAGTATTATCCCAGTACACTTTCGCAGCTCTGTTTAAGGGCTTTGTATCATCGTGTTGGGAACACTAAGGAGGCAGTGGTAAAGCTCCAATGTGTTCCTTCTTTGTTTTTGTATAGTTGGGTAAAATTGAAACCTTTTTCTATTTTGTTAATCATTTGAGTCATCTTTTTGTAAAATTGAATTTGTGAATAATACATTCAAAAGGACAATTTTTTTTATTGTATTATTAAGACACCTGGAATTGGCCAGTAAGGTTAATGTATTGATTGAGACCATATGGTTATTGGGTTAAAGTTGGTGGGTGAGCCAGCAACTGGTAGTCCATAGTCCTGTACTTCACTGAGTATTGTAAAATCACTCAGACCCATGGTATCCCTAACTATAGTATAGCTTCCAATTACATGTTAAATCAAAGTAAAACATTATATGCAAGTAGTGCCACATTTGTGAAGTTTCAGAATGGGAACAATTTGCATTGGGAGAAAACATCCCAAGTTGCTTCACTGAGGAGTAGGGAAAATGAATGCCAAGTCAGAGATTGGGAGAGGTCATCAAGTTTGGTCAGAGATGGGTTTTAGGAAAAATCTTAAAGGAGAGGTGGCAAGGTATAGGGAATGCCAGAGTAGGATGTATGTGCCTGATGGCATGGCTGCCAGTTGTAGAGGTGCAGGGAGGGGAGCACACAAAGCTGCAGTCAGAAGAATAAATAATTTGTTGAAGTTGTAAAGCTGCAGGTTACAGCGATTCAAAGAGAATATTAAATTGGAGACTGTAAGCCAATGTGAATCAATCAGGATAGAGGAAGCAATGGGTGAACTGATCTTGATGTGCAAAAGGATTCAGGCACCAAAGTTGCTGAGTTGGAGTTTATGAAGGATGGATGAGACTATGACCGTAATCAAGGCACAAAGGTATGTATAAGAATTTCAACTGCAGATGAGCAGAAGCAGACAATTGCAGTGGTGGAAGTAGACCGTCTTTGTATTGAAGATAATGGGCAAGAAAGTAAGCTTTGAGTCAAACAGTCCTCCAAGGTTGTGAACGCAACAGTTCAGTGGATAGGGGCTGGGAAGAGATGTAGTCAGATGGGAGGCGAAGGATAGTCCCGTTATTCAGCTGGAGGAAAGGTGAGACTTGAGAAAGACTATGTTAGGCGTCTTAATAGGGAGTAAAAACAAAAAATGCTGGAAATACTCAGGTCAGGCAGCATTTGTGGAGGGAAAAAAAGTTAACATTTCCAGTCAATGATCTTTCATCAGAACTGGCAAAGTTAGAAATGTAATACGTTTTATGCAAGTGAAAGGGGGGAGGGTGTGAAAAACAAAAGGGAAGGTCTGTGATAGGGTGGAAGACAGGAATGTGGAAAAGGGATTATGGAAGTGTGAATACCACCAGAGCTACACAATCTGGGTTCACTTCATGCTAGTGGAAATTGAGCCAAAGGCACTAACATAACCACGTTTTAAGTCGATGTCTGATGTGGGGTGAAAGAGACCAGGATTAGTGAGAACATTGGAAAGGTACATTCCTGCCCTGGAGGCATAGGACAGCGTCAACCTGGCTTGCGAGCGCCAAGAAACTTTACAAAATGGCTTATTAGATCCTGCTTCTGTAGGGCAGCTGGGTTACAGTTTGAAGATTCTTCCACACATTAAGTTCAATGCTGCTAGCCTTCTCTTGTGGGCACGTGGCTACAACTGGATCAAATTATGGATGTGCCTGAGCAGAAACCTAATTAGGTCCTTAGTGCGAACTCCATAATTCAATACCATGGCAGCAGAACTTTGGAAGGTCTAGGTTCATGAGGGGTTAGAAATTGTGTTTAAGGCTAATTGCCATCAAGGGTGCCATATTAGTCTGTCATCACTTCCATCATAGTAGGATTCCTTTCAAAAGTCTGATATCTTTGTTAGCTGGGTTGGCAAAGCAAAAATCATAAACAGCTACTGGGCAGAAAGCCTTTAAATGGTAGTTGAAGCCTTTGGGCAATCAAGATTGAGTGCAAAGCTGAAGTTAATGCAATGGAGCATGAAGCAAGAGGATCACTGGAAAAGTGCACTTCTCTTATTTCCACTAGAGCACAGCACAAAATAACTGAGCAGTAGATTTGCATTGTCACTTAACTAAAGCTGGCCAGTGCAGAAAATGGAAATATGCTTGGGGATCAGCAATACTATTGGGACAGAGTAGAAGGAGCTTTGCTGTACCATATTTGAGCTGAAGTACTGGATGCTGACAGAAGTATTCCAATCTCCAGAACTGCACATTTCACTTAAGCACAAAAAAAAAGTATGGAGAAAAACACCAAGTCACCTCATTAATGTTTTATAGTATAGAAAAACTATAATGGTTAAAATCAAACAGCATCCCAAATGGAATTATTCAGTAGACTCATGAATCAGCACAATCTGAATGCAAAATACAACTCCTAGAAAATTTAGCTTTTTAAAAAATTAATTTGAGAGATTTGGGCATTGCTGACTAGGCCAGCAATTATTGTCCATCCCCAATTGCCCTCAAGGTGGTAGTGGTGAACTGCCTTCTTGAACCACTGCAGTCCATTTGGGATAGGTACACCCAGTGCAGTTAGGGAGTTCCAGGATTTTGACAGTGACACTGAAGGAATGGTGTGTGACTTGGAGGGGAGCTTCCAGGTGGTGGTGTTCCCATGCATCTGCTGCTCTTATCCTTCTAGGTGATAGAGGTCATGGGTTTGTAAGTCTTGGTGCATTGCTGCAATGTGTCTTGTAGATGGTACACACTGCTGCCACTGGTCAATGGTGGAGGGAGTGAATGTGGATAGGGTGCCAATCAAGCAGGCTTTTTCCTGGATGGTGCTGAGCTTGAGAGACAGAGCTGCCAGGCAAATGTTCCATCACACTCCTGACTTGTGCCTTGTAGATAGTGGACAGGCTTTGGGGAGTTAGGAGAGTTACTTGCTGCAGAATTCTTCACCTCTGACCTGCTTTTGTAGCCACAGTATTTATATGGCTACTCCAGTTCAGTTTCTGGTCAATGGTAATCCCCAGGATGTTGCTTGGGGGGTGGGGGTGGATTCAGCAATCGTAATGCTATTGAATGTCAAGGGGAGATGCTTAGATTCTCTGTTTGAGTGTCATTGCCTGGCACTTGTGGGACACAAATTTTACTTGCCACTTACCAGCCCGAGCCTGGATATTGTCCAGGTCTCGCTGCATTTCTACACGGACTGCTTCAGTATCTGAGTCGTCGCAAATGTGCAATGTTCAGTGCCAATCAGCAAACATCCCCACTTCTAACCTTATGATGGAAGGAAGGTCATTGATGAAGCAGCTGAAGATGGTTGGGCCTAGGACACTACCCTGAGGAACTCCTGCAGTGATGTCCTGGAGGTGAGAAGATCGACCAACAACCCACAACCATCTTCCTTTGCACTAGGTACAAGTCCAACTAGCAGAGACTTTTCCCCGATTCCCATTGACTCCAGTTTTGCCAAGACTCCTTGATGTCAAGGGCAGTCAATCTCACCTAACCTAGAGTTCAGTTCTTTTGTCCATGTGCAAACCAAGACTAACGAGGTCAGGAGTTGAATGGCCCTGTTTGTACAAAGTAATGAATCTAGCAACTTCCCTAGTTTATTTGAGCTGTATAATTCTGGCATTGATGAAAGTGACTAACACGGATAACTTGAATTAGACACCCAAGTTGTAAAGAGAGGCTACAGAAACCAGACACTAGTACACCAACACATTTATTTAAAAAAAGACTTTATTGAATAAACTTGTTTCGTTTTATAAGCACCTCCACTTCATTCCTGTTTGAAGAAAGGAAAATATATAAGTGACTTGGTAAAGCATAGGTCAAAAATCAACACAAGATAATCCAAAAAGAAACTTACAGCAGGACACTCGATCTTGCCCTGGTTGATGTCCTCAATCACACTGTGAGGGTGTTTGCCATCAATGTTGCAGCCAATGGACTGAGCAGTTCCCAGAATTTCCTTCACGGTTCCTGTGGTGGTTACAAGAAAGATCAGTGTTGTCCCTATTCCACCAATTTAGTATGAATACATGACAGACACCATCACCCATTACAACACAGGCAGTACCCACCTGTAAGTTCCCTGGCCAGAGAACGGTGCCTCATCTGTCGGGCAATATTAACCACCTCATCAAAGGTGATGCTGCCAGTATGTTTAACTAAACAAAAAGGAAACAATCAATACCAGCAGTTAATACATACACCCCTTCTCACTTTAAACAGGCCAGCTGCACCACCAGTGGCTAAGTTCAATGCCCAGTGAACAACAGTAGATCCTGGTTTCTGACTTCAACTGCGAGGGGCTACAACTTACATCAGCACAGCTGAGAGGAAGAGGGACAAGTAAAAGTCAAAAGTTGCCATTTCACTGTCTGTTTTATGCAATTCCCATGAAGACATTCAGGCCTGGCTGTGATGTTTTCCAGTTAGCTCACCATTACCCAGAACACTGGGCAAGGTGCTGGCACTGCATCCAGGAGTCAGCATCTTTGGGGGGGGGGAGAGGGTCGGAAAGAAAGCAAGTGACCCTTATACATAACCCGATACTTTCAATTGCACACTGAACCAGATATTCACCTCTCAGCTTTTACCACAGGGAGTTAATGTTTCGCAGAAGGGGCAAACTGAAAAGCATCAAACCCCCAACCACCCTGTATTGCTACTTACTGTTCTTTTGCTTCTTTCTGTCACGAGGTGGTTCCTTCAGGGCTTTGATTATTAGGGCAGAGGCTGATGGGACAACCTCAATCTATGAGTGAAAAATATAGACGTCAGTTCAGGATACAATGAACACAACACAGTAAATCTGTAGGCCTCTACAAAAGAACTCAGCATACATTCTCAAAGGCAGCACCTCAACCCCACTTTCACTGCAACAGCTGTATTCACTCAGTTACATTGGCCATGAGAAAAAGATAAAGCGGAAAAAAGTGCTTATGACAGATATCAGGTGGACAACACAACAGAGAACCAGGTGGAATACAGAAAGCTCAGAGAGGAAGTGAAAAGGCAAAGAGAAACAGTACGAAAAGAGACTGGCAGCTAATAAAGGGAATCCAAAATCTTCTATGGGTATATAAATAGTAAAAGAGTGGTAAAAGGAGGAATGGGGCCAATTAGGGACTAAAAATGGGATTTCACATGGAGGCATGGCAGAGCCAAAGACTTGCAGGTGGTAGGTAAATTGGCCATTGTAAATTGCCCCTAGTGTAGGTAGGTGATAGGGAATATGGGATTACTGTAGGGTTAGTATAAATGGGTGGTTGTTGGTCGGCACAGACTCGGTGGGCCGAAGGGCCTGTTTCAGTGCTGTATCTCCAAATAAAAATAAAATAAATAAATTGCAACTGTCTTTACCAAAGAAGATGCTATACATGTCATAGTGAAACAGAAGGTAATTCAGACATTTGAAGGGTTTAAAATTGATAAGATACTGGATAGGCTTTCTGTACTTAAAAGTTGCTAAGGCACCAGATAAGATGCATCCAAGGATACTGAAGGGAGTGGAAATTATGGAGGCACTGGCCATAATTTTCCAGTCTTCTAGATTCAGAGGTGGTGTCAGCAGACTAGAGAATTGCAAATGTTACTTAAATAAAAAACAAAGTGCAAGGTCATCGACCTGAAACGTTAACTGTTTCTCTCTCCACAGATGCAACCAGACCTGCTGAGTATTTCCAGTATTATGTTTTTATTTCAGATTTCCAGCTTCCACAGTATTTTGCTTTTTAGTTGCAAATGTTACACCCTTGTTCAAAAAAAGGTATAAAGATAAGTCCAGCAAATACAGGCCTGTCAGTCAATTTAACCTCAGTTGTGCAGAAGCTTCCAGAAACAATAATTCAGGACAAAATTAACAGTCACTGGGCAAATGCAGGTTAATTAGGGAAAGCCAGCATGGATTTGTGAAGGGAAAATAGTGTTTAATTAACTTGGAGTTTTTTTTTGATGAGGTAACAGAGAAGGTTGATCAGGGCAATGTTGTTAATGTGGTGTACATGGACTTTCAAAAAGGTGTCAAAGGGAAACAGTGCCACACAACACTTATGAGCAAAGTTATAGCTCATGGAATAAAAGGGACAGTAGCAACATAATACAAAATTGTCTGAGTCAGGAAACTTGTGGTTAATGGATGTTTCTTGGACTGGTGAAAGGTGTGTAGTGGAGTTCCCCATGGGTCAATGTCAGGACCCTTACTGTTCCTGATAGACATTAATGACCTCGACCTTAGTGTACAGGGCACAATTTCAAAATTTGCACATGATACTAAACTTGGAAACATGTGAACTGTGAGCAGGATAGTGTAGAACTTCAAAAGGACATGTTGGAGGAGTGGGTGGACAAATGGCAGATGAAATTAATGCAGAGACGTGTGAAATGATTAATTTTGGTAGGAAGAACACAGACAATATAAAATAAAGGGGACAATTCTAAAAGGGATCCAAGAGCAGATGGGCCTGGGTGTATAAATGGATGAATCATTGAAGCTGGCAGGACAGGTTGAGAGAGCAGTTAATAGAGCATGCAGCATCCTAGGCTTCCTAAATAGGGGAAGTACAAAAGCAAGGATGTTATATTAAACTTGTATAGAATGCAGGTTCGGCCTCAACTGGAGTAGTATGTCCAGTTCTGGGCACCACACTTTAGGAAAGATGTGAAGACACTGGAAAGACTGCAGAAAAGGTTCATGAGAATGGTTCCAGGGATGAGGAACTATTTTCTTTGGAAGGTTGAGAGCAGATATAAGAGGTATTCAAAATTATGAGGGGTCTGGACAGAGTACAAAGGGAAAAACTGTTTCTATTGGCAGAGGCATCAAGACCAAGAGGACAGATTTAAGACAATTGGCAAAAGCAGCAATGGTGACAGAAGGAAAAACTTTCATACAGTGAGTAGTTAGAATCCAGAATGCACTACCAGAACGTGGTGAAGGCAGATTCAATTGAGACATTCAAGAGGGAATTGCATTGTTATCTGAAAAGGAAAAACATGCAGAGCAATGGGAAGGCGGCCAGGGAGTGGCACTAGGTAAACTGCTCTTTTGGAGAGTCAGTGCAGACAAGATGGGCCAAATAGCTTCCTCCTGTGCTGTAACAATTCTGAGGTTGTATGTCCAGTGTCAATTGCATAGAACAGTTCAGGAAGATCTTTTAGCCCCAATCTACTCACCCTGCAAAGAATATACAGAAAACCTTTCTCCCCTCCAGTGTATACTGGTAACAGTAAAACAATACTCAAATGCTTAGTGAGAAATTTCCACAGTACAACCAGAGTTCTGGCAGCTGTAACCACAATAAATCCAGGTACAACAGCACCCCTTTGTCCCCGAGAACACATGGGTCTGGATTACTCAACATTATGAATTACATCAAGATAATGAATCCCAGCCACCATTCTCCCAAGAAATATTCTGCAAGGAACTTTTCCAAATCTCTTGCATGGGACAGCTTGTACCCAGAAACACCGTGTTACGGGCTATGGGCACAACAGGTCGAGGACCTTAGCCCCACAGACTGACGTGGTTACACACAGCACAATTCATATTGCACACACCACACCTGAGGCACTTTCAGACATTTCTATCTCATCTTAGAGCTATAGCCAACTATGTGCAGCTTGAAGACAGAGTTTAATCCTAGATTCATAACTTATTTTCTGGGCAAGTTTCTTCCTGATCAGCAATGTCAACCTCAGGCATGACTACTGGGCCAGACGACAATGGAAGCAACAGCCAGGGCTCCTCGTCCCATCACAAACCAGCATCTCCTGGTAAACAGAAATGTTCACACAAATCTTCTGAACACAGCAGAATGGGGATTTAACATATTCCATGAGCGAGTAGTCTATCTGGGATTACACAATGGTCTACTTGGACAAGATAAGTCCAATAGTCTATACAAACAAGCAGACAGTAGCTTGGGCAGAGCAGCAGCCATGTTTTATTTGGATTGGGCAGCTGTCACCCACCACCCATCAGGTTTGCTTAATAACAGTAGAGACTAGAGATAGTCTTGCCCAGCATATCTCAACTGTCAGGGTTGGTTATTTATCAATTTAGGAAATATATTGCACTAGTTGTCACAGCACAACACTGTGCTGCTGTACATCGCTCCAATGCCTGGGATCCCCAAGTATACTGCTGTAATGCTTTTCAGGTAGGCTTTAAGTATACATAATGGATCAAAAATATAGCCTTTTTACTGCAGCTGGGAGGTTAGTCTAGGCACAAGTAATGTTCAGCCACCGCACCACCCCTCCAACTCCATACCTGTGCCTGTCGGTTCTGAATAGTCAGCTTGATTGTGATACGCAGGCCTTTCCAGTCACCTGTAGCTTTGGCGATGTCATCGCCTACCTTCTTGGGAGACTAAAGAGAAACAAAAAGCAAATTTTAAAAGAGCTGCTAGGAGCCATCTGTAGTTGGTATAATGACAGGAGGTAGAGACTCACCAAACCCAGTGGGCCAATCTTGGGAGCTAGAGAAGAGGTAGCACCAACTTCACCTCCAGTGCATCGGAGGTAAACTAGGGAGACACAATAAAAGAGTCATGGAGGTATGCTTTAAAAACACTAAACCTGCTAATTCATCTGAATTTCCCTGTGTTGGCAGACTCACTAATTCCTATTTTGTTGCATGTCTTTGAGAGGAGGGCGTTACAAAAAACAGCCTTTGCTACACAACCTTTAAACACTGTTAGGAGAACTTCTAAATAATCATTTTAAAGAATTAGGCACAGGCAACACATTATCCTACCTTCCATTCCCACCCCACAAAAAAAAAAAAATCAAATTCGCTACTCCTTCAGCATTGATAATTTTTTTCACTGAGGAGTAAACTGGTGAGTAATCGCTACCCCTTGATGGATACAGATTTTAATATTGAATGCAGCTTGTACTTCATGTCCAAAAGCACGTTTGTTATTCTTCAATGAGGAAGTCCACACATGAGGGGTGGCACAGTGGCGCAGTGGTTAGCACCGCAGCCTCACAGCTCCAGGGACCCGGGTTCGATTCTGGGTTCTGCCTGTGTGGAGTTTGCAAGTTCTTCCTGTGTCTGCGTGGGTTTCCTCCGGGTGCTCCGGTTTCCTCCCACAAGCCAAAAGACTTGCAGGTTGGTAGGTAAATTGACCATTATAAATTGTCACTAGTATAGGTAGGTGGTAGGGAAATATAGGCACAGGTGGGGATGTTTGGTAGGAATGTAGGATTAGCATAAATGGGTGGTTGATGGTCGGCACAGACTCGGTGGGCCGAAGGGCCTGTTTCAGTGCTGTATATCTAATCATAATCAAATAAATGCCAGCCACATTCAGAAGCCGATCCAATTTTAATTAATCTATTCCAAAATTCTACACTCTACACCTTTTCCTATACCACGGAGTTTCAGATATTTGGCATTAACAATTTCAGTTTTAATGTTCACAATGTAACAAAATAAGTCAAAGCCACAATAATTCTGTGAGCTGGACCCCAACACCAGAACAAAGATCATATATGCCAGCTACAGTATTCAGAGGTTAAAGAAAATCCAGGCAATCCAATACTCCAAGCATTAGAAGCAGTTGTCAAGTTTGTTCACATTAAATTGCTCCAAATGAAACCCAGTTGTTTATAAACTACAATTAAAACGAATTATATTTTGGTTTTCAGGAAAAAGGAGACATTGATTGCCTAGCTCCAGCTGTCCTCAAATGGTGGTGATGGATCATCTTGAACCACAGCAGTCCTCACATTTGAATGTTGGTGGATAAGAAGATTTCAGGATTGACCCAGTGATATACAACAAACAGAATAGGCCATATACCCTTCAGGCCTGCTCCACCATTCAATATGATCACAGCCAATCTTTGGCTGTAACTCCATTTTCCCATCCTATCCCCATATGCCTTGATCTCCTTAAAGTCCAAAGATCTAGCGATCATATACAGCTATGCGTCCACAGCTCTCTGGGGTAGAGAATGCCCAAGATTCACAATCCTCAGTGAAGAAATTTCTTATCTCAGTCCTTGGCTATGTCTAAGGCACACTACTGTACGATCTGAAGGGAAAATGAAGACGATGCTCTTGGTAAATTGTTGCTCGGATCTCTTTCACAAGCAAAAATACTGTAAACTTCCATTTATAAAACCAAAGACTCGAAAAGCTAAACACTGAAATTTTACAGATCGTTTCTTCTTGATTACCAGCCTGTAGTAATAGCCCTCCTATACAACAGGGTTCTTTGAAATGAAGTTACTGCAACAAACAGCAACACTAACTGCAAAGTTGCAAACGTTGTAATAAAAAGAAACTAGTGTCTAGCAATAACAATATTCAGGTCCTCAGATCATTGCTCAGTTTAAACCCTGTCAGATTGTTGAAGCGCAATTTGCACACTGGACTGAAGGTTTGAAGGCCGAGATATCCAGCACCAATGGGGCACCTCAAAACCTCAAGGCAAACTACTCCCAGAGACGGGGCCGGCCAGTGACCATTTCCCATTCAAGGAACAGCGAACACACTTACCCGGGGTGGGTGAGGAAGGGACAGCCCATGGCGGAGAATCTACGCAACCACAGGCCCAGGATCCGCACAGACACGGGACACGTGCCCAAGCCCCAGCCTAAGTTTAGGCCACAAGCTTCCCCCAACCCCAAGGCCCGGCCGCCAGATTCCCACTCCCCCCCCCACACGTACACACCGACTTTAATTTCGTTGGGGTCGAATTTAGGAGGCATCTTGGCGGTGGATGACGGCGTTTACTACACCAACGCGCGGTTTCGGTGTCGGATGAACCCGGATTCGGGACGACCGATGATATGTTGCACCGTCACCAAACAGAGCAGCAGAAAGGAATACGTCATCTTGTTCCCATCTTATATACCCAAGCCAGCCTCGCGAGATTTCCAAGTGGTTCCACCACACCGCTGTATTCTGTGAGCCAAAATAATTATCAGAGCAAATCAAAACGGCACGAACGGAAATTTTATTAGAAATCTTGAAAAAAGAGAAACAGTAAAACGTGCGGTATGTAATAAACTTTCACACTGAATCACAATGGTTCTTATTCTCCTGTCGCCAGCTGGTGGTAGGAGTTGGGAGGTAAAGGCTGCGGGGGGCGCCTCTTACTTTCTCATTACTTCTTAGTATTAGGAGTTTGGGAGGTCTGTGTTGGTGACACCTCTTGTTCTTCTCTCGGTACTTGTTGGTGGAAATGGATCCTCTTGTCTTACTTGGGGCACTTGTTAGCGCTGGAGGAGTGACAGGAGGCGGAACCGAGTCAGGAGTCAGTCGTTGCCTCGGATGAAGACTCAGCGGGAGCCGAGACCGCTCCGCAGCCACTGCCAAACGGATCCGTAGAGAGGGAGGCGCTGAAGGTCTCTCTATTCCTCACCCCCCTCTCTCCCCGAGCCCTCTACTGCCTGGGCCGGCGGCTTGCTCGTCTCCCCGCTGCTGTCCGGGCCGTTCCCCGCGGCGACTGGTGGAGCCTCAGCCCGAAATGATGCTTTTCTCTCGGAAAAAGAAGCAAACTGAAGAGGCGCGGAAGCGGCTGGAATATCAGATGTGCCTGGTGAGGGGGGAAGAAGGAGATGGGGTGTGGCTGGCCGAGCGGGCTCTGACCCCCCTCAATCAGCTCTTGTTTACTTTGGGATCATTAAACAATCCCATGATTTAATTCCCTGTGGGCACTTTGATCCAATGGGTATTTCCCCCCCCCTATGTTATGAGGGCTGCCAGACCTCGGTCTCACCTCCTGAAGCTAATGACAACAGTCGAACGAAAGTTTTCTTCCTCTAGTTGAAGAGCTTCTTCCCATTTAAAGCAGATGAATCTGTTAAAGGGGATGGAGTGATTATAAACGGCCAAGTAGTTTGAATTCAGTTTGATCATAGGGGGTGAGGACTGGTGAATGTGACCCGAAACCTAACTCCAACCCCAGCATCCGCACAAACCAGGGGAAAGTTAAAAACTCTCCAGCGTGCGACTGTGGTCACTCAGAACAAACCATGGAACATATAACGACTCAATGTCCAATTCACAAATACGAAGGAGACATCACAGGGATGCACTCCGCTACCCCTGACTATTCTCTGCTTAACACCCTGAATGTAAAATTATAGTTGTTACTCTACATCTATCTCAGCCATGAGACATAGAGAGAGAATGTGGAGAAGATCTTCACTCTCCTGGGAACATCTCTTGGTTGAAAGATCTCACCCTAAAGTGATGACTCTCTGGCTTCCCGTCTCACTGGTTCAGTAAGGAGAGTTTGTTGATCCGAGTGCTGCCTGCTCGCTACACTTATCTAACATTATCATCCGTTTTGAGTTCTCTAATGTCAGGTGAAGAATCAACACTGACTCAGTTACATTTCTGTGGCACCCATTGTGTGCAGAGAGATGTCTGCAAAAGCCTTTACTTGGAGTGGATCATGAGAGGAGGAAGGAAGTGAAGAGGGTCAGAAGGGAGATTTTCAAGGGAGGGAGGTGACATGGTAGAGATGCTGAGGAAGATACAGAGGGCACAGGCTGAGTGGTTGAAGGAGCAGCCTATGAGGGAGTAGGGGATAACAAAAACACTTTTTCAAGGAGTGAAGGGTGCACGAAAGGACAGAGGGCTAGAGGAGATCAGAGGCCAGCAATGGGGAGGTTATGCAGGGATGTGGTGAGAACAAAAGTCTTAATTCTTGGAGACATGGAGTGTTTGGTAAAACTCAAGGCAATGAGGATGTGGGCAAGAACATGAACCATAGACAGTGGGTGTCTTGTATGTTTGTGGATGGAGGGGGGAGACCAGCCAGTCGGCAGCACAATTGAGATTAAGGGTTTCCTGAGTCTCAGTTTTTATATCAAATTGGTTGTGCAGATGATAACCCTTTTCTCTGTTTAATAAAGTGACATTTTATTTATTACACACCCCTACTGGCAGGGAAGCTGGGTGATCGACGCGCCCTTCCCCTTCCACAGAATCTCTATTGAGTGTTTTGCATTCCATCCCCTGCCATTTGTGTGGTTAGTTTTAATGGTGTGTGTAGGTTTGATGGTCTCTTCCTGTCCTCTTTCGTATGTTCATGACTTGGCTTAGGCTGGTAAGTTGCAAATAATATTTGTGCCACAAGTGCCAGCCAGTAACAAGAGAAAACCAACCATCTTCCTCTCGCCTTCAGTGGCACCACTATTGCTAAGTCTTCAACCATGAACATCTTGGGAGATTACCATCAATGAGCTTAACAATAATAGCCAAATCAACACTCTGACTACTAGAGTAGAACAAGGCTGGGTACTTTGCTATGAACGGGGCCTTTTTGACCATGGGTGGCTTAGCTCCTGACCCCTCAGTCTCTCCGCCACCGACAAGGTTCAAGTTGTGTGATGGAATACTCAGCATTTGCCTGGTTGGGTGCAGTCATAACAACACTGTTCAATGTTGCATTACAGCAAGTACAGCTATCCAGAAAGATTGAACAAGTTGGGGTTTTTTTCTTTAGAAAAGGGAATATATAGAGGTGGCTTGATGAGGTCTTTAAAATTACAAATGTACTGGACAGGCTAGATGTGGGGAGAATGTTTCCACTTGTGGGAAAATCCAAAACTAGGGACCATATGTACAAGATAGTTACTAAAAATCCATTTGCAAAATGAGGGCCCATTTCTTTACTCAAACGGTTAGAATGTGGAACTTGCTGCTACAGGAAGCAACTGAGGAAAATAGCTTAGATGCTTTCAAGGGGAAATAGATGAGTATATGACGGAAAGGGGAACAGAAAGATATAACCAGCAGAGAGTCATTGGGCCGAATGACTTGTTTCTCTGCTGTATATTCTATATAATATCTGGGGCTTGGTGACCTTAAGGAAATGTTTGTTCCCCTATCTCCTTGTGATTAGGCTGTTAGTCTGCAGGCCCTTGAGTGTTCCTATTTATGACTGGATGTTCTAAAGGTGTAAGTCACTGAACAGACAGCTGTGGGGGGGTGGCGGTGGGTGAGGGGGTGGTGGAGGAGTTTGGAATTTTCATGCTGTAACTGGTGTAGATCTAAATCACAGCTCCAACAGTGCTGTACGGTAGTGTGGAAACTGCCACAGCAATGCTGGCTGCTGTGTGTTACATATTACAACAGCCTTGGCAGCACAGAAACAGGCCATTTGACCCAACATGTCAATGCCGATGTTTCTGCTCCACAAGAGCCTCCTGCCACCCTACTCCATTTCACCCTATGTCTTTGGATTCCTTTCTCCCTCATGTATAGCTTCCCCTTAAATGCATCAACCATGTGTTCTCATTCTCTCTTTCCCTCCTTTTGTCTCTCTCTTACTTGAATGAAAGTGTCAACTCTCCCACAATAAACAGATGGCTCCTTCATTCAGGCAATGGCTAGAGGGATGTCCTACCACCTCATTTTGTTACCACCATGGCGCAGTTTCTTCCCAGCAGAGGTTGTTGTTAACTCTGGGTGTGTGAAAGCTGTGTTGCAGCTACAGCTAATGAGAGTACGAGGGGCTGGGGGAATCTTGCTCCCTAGCTCCAGGTCTCGTTTTGTTTGAAAGTGTCCGCTCAAAATACAATGTTCCATTTTCCTTTGGTACAGGCACGAGAGGCAGGTGCAGATGACATCCTGGACATATCGAGGTGCGAGCTGTCTGAGGTAAGCTGTGACTATGTTGGGCCCCTGTGGCCAAGGAGGTCCCTGGTGATTGCCTGTTCCATTAGTCAATGAGGCAGTGTGCCCTATTGGAGGGGAAGAGCAAATGAGGTGTAGGTACTCTAGGTCGACTAAATTCTTTAGAGAAAGTACTTGCATTTATACAGTATCTTTCCTGACCTCAGAATGTTTTAAAGCAATTAATGGCCAATTGTTGTCACTGTTCTAATTCGGGGAAATATGGCAGCCAATTTGTGCACAGCAAGGTTCCACAAACAGTTGTGAGATAATGAATGACTGGATAATCTGTTATAGTGATGTTGGTTGAGGGATAAGTATTGTCCAGGACACCAGGGAGAACTCGCCTGCTTTTTGAAATAGTCCCGTGGTATCATTTACATCCACCTGAACGGGCAGACAGTGCTGCTGTTTAATATCTCATCTGAAAGACACCTCTCGACAGTGCAGCAGTATGACATTAAGAGTGTCAGCCTGTGCTCAAGTCTGGAGTGGGATATGAACCCACAAACCTCTGACTCCGAGGTGAGAACACCACTACTGAGCCACGGCTGACAGCTGAGCCACCTTGTGGGAGAGGCCTTCTTCAGAACACGCTTGCAGGTGTTAGCCCCACCCATTATTATTTATAGGCTAACAGTCCATCTGACACGGAAATAGCAGAGGCCAGTAGAATCTAATGTCTCTTTCTCTATCCTTATTCCCCCTCCCCTGGAGACTGCCCCATGTTGGGATACAGTTCAAAGGTCGGGCACTGTCTAAGAGGCCTTTCCTCGTCTGGGTAAAAGCAGGGTTTTGTTGCACTGGTCAACTGTTGGGTGACATCAGTCAATGTGTACCCTGACTCCGCCCCTGCCTCAGTTCATCTGCAAAGGGAGAGAGTAGCTAAAGTAAACGTTGATCCCTTAGAAGCAGAGACCAGAGAGATTATTATGGGCAATGAGGAAATGGCAGAGGCCCTGAACAAATATTTTGTGTCTGTCTTCACAGTAAAAGTTACAAGTTCCATACCAGAAATAGACAGTAACCTAAGGGCTAAAAAGAGTGAGGAAATTAAGGAAATTCGTATCAGCAGAGAAAAAGTATTGGAGAAAACATGCCTTCCAGCTGGAGCTGCCAGATAATAATCAGGTGTGGGAATCGCGGCAGATTTTCTTCTCCTCCTTCCCCAGGACCCGTTTTGCAGCATCCTCGAACCTGGGGCTGCACTCGGAGTGGGCCTGAGATACAGTCCTGTATTCTAAGTTTGTACGGTGCAATGTGCAGATAATTACAGGACTTGGACAATGAGTGGTCAAATCTTTAAAATTATTTGGACTGAATTCTGCTTTATTGTTTATTTTCAATCTTGTGTCACCAGATTCCAGTCAGTGTCTTTTCAATGTGCAGAGTCTTACAGAAGAAGGTAAGAGCTTTATGTGCCTGCCCGGGCTCTTCCTGTGTGTGTGTGTGCACGCCCGCGCAGTCGCTCCCTGTTTATCCGTGCACTCCCTGTGTGTGCATGCGCCCAGCCGGTGTCTCCCTGTGTGTGCACGCGCCCGCCCGATCCCTACCTGTCCTACTCTTTGAGATAGTGGATGTTGGCATCACATTCAACAGCAACAGCTTGTATTTATATCGTGCCTTTAACTTTGTCCAATTCGGTGGGGCTGCACTCACCACGTTTCGTTCTTATCTAATTCTATCCAGAAAATTACCAGCAATGGCTTCTCTTCCTGCTCCCCACGCCATTGTCTCTAGCATCCCTCAAGGATGGTTGAGGAAAAAGGAAGCGCTGTCGTGGAAGGTTGCATCGTCAGTGCTGAACTTGTTCTCACATTGAACAACTTCGCCTTCAACTCCATTCACTTCCTTCAAATAAAAGGGGTTGCTATGAGTACTTGCATGGGTCCTAGTTATGCCTGTCTTTTTGTGGGATATGTCGAACATTCCTTGTTCCAGTCCTACTCAGGCCCCCTCCCCCAACTCTTTCTTTGGTACATTGATGACTATCGGTGCCGTTTCCTGCTCCCACCCCGAACTGGAAAACTTTATCAACTTTCCTTCTAATTTCCACCCATCTCTCACCTTTACATGGTCCATCTCTGACACTTCCCTTCCCTTCCTCAACTTCTCTGTCTTTATCTCTGGGGGTAGGCTGTACACTAATATTCATTATAAGCCCACCGACTCCCACAGCTACCTCGACTACACTTCTTCACACCCTGCCTCCTGTAAGGACTCCATTCCGTTCTCCCAGTTTCTCCATCTCCGATGCATCTGCTCTGATGATGCAACTTTCCACAACAGCGCTACTGATATGTCTTCCTTTTTCCTCAACCGAGATTCCCCCCCACTGTGGTTGACAAGGCCCTCAACCGTGTCCGGCCCATTTCCCGCACCTCTGCCCTCAACCCTTCCCCTCCCTCCCAGAACCGCGACAGGGTTCCCCTTGTCCTCTCTTTCCACCCCACCAGCCTCCACATCCAAAGGATCACCCTCTGCCATTTCCGCCACCTCCAGCATGATGCCACTACCAAACGCATCTTTCCCTCCCTTCCCCTGTCAGCATTCCGAAGGGATCGTTCCCTCCGCGACTCCCTGGTCCACTCCTCCATTACCCCCACCACCTCGTCCCTGTCCCATGGCACCTTTCCCTGAAATCGCAGGAGGTGTAATACCTGCCCATTTACCTCCTCTCTCCTCACTATCCCAGGCCCCAAACACTCCTTTCAGGTGAAGCAGCAATTTACTTGTACTTCTTTCATTTAGTATACTGTGTTCACTGCTCACAATGTGGTCTCCTCTACACTGGGGAGACCAAACGCAGATTGGGTGACTGCTTTGCGGAACACCTCCGCTCAGTCCAAAAGCAGGACCCCGAGCTTCTGGTTGCTGGCCATTTCAACACTTCCCTCTGCTTTAATGCCCACATCTCTGTCCTGGGATTGCTGCAGTGTTCCAGTGAACATTAATGCAAGCTCGAGGAACAGCATCTTATTTACTGATTAGGCATACTACAGCCTGCTGGACTGAACATTGAGTTCAATAATTTCAGAGCATGACAGGCCACCCTATTTATTTTTCGTCATTTTTTCTTTTTTATTTGTTTATTTTATTTTGGTTTGTTTAGTTTGTTTCTACTGTGCCTACCCACTGTTTTTTTCATGTTTGTGCTTTGGGCCAGGGTTGTTCATTTTTCTGTCAATTAACACCCTCTCTGCAATAACGCTTTGTCTTTCAGCACACCACTAACATACCGTTTGCCTTTGTTCAATGACCTTCTGGTCAGTTATTCTCTCTGACCCTGCCCTGTCAACAGCTCTTTAGTTATCTCTTGCCCACCCCAGCTTTATTTGCTTAAAACCTATTACATTTCTAATATTTGCCAGTTCTGATGAAGGGTCACTGACCTTTGTTTGGCGGAGAGTTTCATCTGTTGACTTTTTTTTATTAAAATAAAACCACCCAGTTTGTATATTGTCTCTCCACAGATGCTGCCAGACTTGCTGAGTATTTCCAGCATTTCTTGTTTCCATATCTGGAATGCCGTGTGCAGTTTTGGTCTCCACATTGAAGAAAGGATATACTTGCATTGGAGGCAGTGCAGCGAAGGTTCACTAGATTGGTCCCTGGGATGAGGGGGTTGCCCTATTATGAGAGATTAACTAAATTGGGCCTGTATTCTCTGGCATTTAGAAGAATGAGAGGTGATCTCATTGAAACATATAAGATTCTAAAGGGGCTGGATAGGGGAATCTAAAACACGGGGGCACAGTCTCAGGATAAGGAGCCGATCATTTAGGACTGAGATGAAGAGAAACTACTTCATTTAGAGAGTTGTGAATCTTTGGAATTCTCTACCCCAGATAGTTGTGGATGCTCCATCGTTAAATATATTTAAGGCTGGGATAGACAGATATTTGGTGTCTCAGGGAATCAAAGGGTGTGGTGAGCGGGCAGTAAAGTGAAGTTGAATCCTAAGATCAGCCACGATCGTTTTGAATGGCAAAGCAGGCTCGATGGGCCATATGGTCTACTCCTGATCCTATTTCTTGTGTTCTTGTGTGCTGCTGAAAGCCTCATCCATGACTTTGTTACCAGTAGAGTGACTATTCCAATGCACTCCTGGCTGGCCTCCCACGTTCTACCCTGTATAAACTTGAGATCATCCAAATCTTTGCTGCCTGTGTCCTAACCTGCACCAAGTCCTGTTCGCCATCACCCCTGTGCTGGATGACCTGCATTGGTTCCTGGATAAGCAAAGCCTTGACTTTAAAAATTCACATCCTTGTTTTTAAATTCCTCCATGCCTTTGCCCCTCCTCATCTCTGTAATCTCCTTCAGCCCCACAACCGTCCGAGATACCTGCACTCCCGTGATGCTGGTCTCTTGCTAATCCCCATGCGAGGTCCGAATGATGGTGCAGACGTGTTGTTGGAAGAATATCTTTTGGTCAAATGTGACATCAAGGTTGCCTCAGACTTTTGCTAGGGAGAGGGACAGAGTTGATGGCTCAGGGACAGAGTTTGTGGTGGGGACCAAAAGCAATGGCTTTGGTCTTCCTAATATTTAGATGGGGAGAACTTCTGCTCGTCCAGTACTGGATGTCGGATAAGCAGTCTGATAATTTAGCGACAGTAGAGGAGTTGAGAGGGGTGGTGGTGAGGGAGAGCTGGATCTCATCAGGGTAAATGTGGAAACGTTTGTTGTATTTTCAGTTGATGTCACCGAGGGGAAGCACGTAGAAGAGAAATAGGAAGGGTTCATGGGTTTATACCTGGGGGATACCAGAGGTAACTGCGACAATGGGAAGAGACGCCATTTATTGGCGATTCTCTGGCTATTACTAGATAGATAAAAATGGAACCAGGCGAGTACAGTCCCACCTAGCTGGATGATGGTGGAGAGGCATTGGAGAAGGATGGTGTGATCAACTATGCCAAAGGCTGCAGATAGGTCGAGAAGAACAAGGAGGGATAACCTACCAGTGTCTCAGTCACATTGGATGTCATTTGTGAATTGATGAGAGCTGTTTTAGTATTGTGGCAGGGGCGAAAACCTGATCGGAGGGATTCAGACATGGTTTTCTGGGCAAGATGGGCACTGATTTGGGTGGCAACAATATGCACAAGATGTTGGAGAGGAAAGGGGGTTTGGAGATGGGGAAGTAGTTTGCAGGGACGGTGGGGTCAAGGGTTATTTTGAGGGGAGGGGTGATGATGGCAGATTTAAATGAGAAGGGGAAAGTGCTTGAGGAGAGGGAATTGTTAACAGTATCAGCTAACATGGGAGCCTGGAAGGAAAGTTGGGTGGTCAGTAGTTTAGTAGGAATAGGGTTGAAGAAGCAGGAGGTGGATCTCATGGACAACTTGAGCTTGGGGAGGACATGAGGGAAGATAGGAGAGAAACTAGAGAAAGGTGCAAGTTCAGGGCAATGGCATTAGAGGAAGTTTGGTCCAGTGGACTGGTGGTAGGATGGGACACATCAGATCAGATGGTCTCAGTCTTTGTGACAAAGAAGTCCATGTGTTCCTCACACATATTGTTGGAGGTGAGGGTGGAGGGGAGAGGGCTTTAAGAAGGCAGTTTGCAGTACAGAAAAGAAGCCAAGGATTACCTTTGCATTGCAGGATGATCCTGGAAAAGTGAGTTGTTTTGGCAGAAGGGAGCAGGATCCGGAAGTGCTTTATGTGGTCCAGCCAGATCTGGCAAAGAATGGCTAAACCAGTTGTCTGCCATATACATTCATGTCGGTGTCCCTTGGACTTAAGGGAGCGGAGATGAGGGTCGTACAGGGGGAAAGGCCAGGGTGAGAGAAAGTAATGGTTTTAATGGGGACTAGAGCATCAGCAGTGGAGGTGAGGTTGCAGTTGGGCAGATTGGTAGCTGTAGAAATGTTGTGCTGAATGGAGGGCTAGAGTGGGATTTTAAAAGTGCAGTTGTTAATGACTTAGGGTTTTTTTCCAGTTGCAGACATAGAAGGACAGAGGATTAGGAGGGGAAAGGGCGACGTGGGTGGAGAACAGTACAAAGAAGTAATCAATCTGTGATTGACCCAGTGCGAGTAGCGAGGCCACGTTTTTTAAAATTCATTCATGGGATGTGGACGTCGCTGGCCAAGCCAGCATTTATTGCCCACAGATGGCAACATTAAGGGTATGGGTGTGAATATGGGTTGTGGAGTTTATATGGAGGGACAGGTTAAGGGAGGATAGGAGGGCAGTGAATTCAGGAGAGAAGTGAGGTTGAAATGGAGTTTGAAGTCACTGAGGATGAGGAGTCACTCGGTGCAGAGGCTGAGGGAGGAAAGCAGTGAAGATATCTCAGTGAGAGAATTTTTATGGTACTTGGGTGGGTGGTAGAGAATGAGGATTTTAAATGAGAGGTAAGAGGGTGGAACATGGTGAGATGTTCAAAGGAGGAGAACGTGCCAGCGGGAGTAGAGAGACTGACCAAGGTGAGATTTGGTGGTAAGAGCCACACAGCCACTGACAGTCTGGCCAGGCCAACTGGTGGAACATTTAGGGGGACGGTGTCATCACCTCTCAGCTAGATTTCATTAAGGCCATGATGTTGATGCAGTCATCCACAATAAGCTCATGGATGAGAAGGGCCTTGTTCACAAGTGAACACATTCTGGAGGGAGATGCAGAGGGGTGTGATGAGAGCTGATCCACTGGCAGAGTCCACAGGGTCTGCACTGGGAGAGCTGAGTGGGACGGCAAGGAGGTAGAAAAGATTAGCCCCCAGTGGGTGCGCAATGCAGGAAGGTCGGTGAGAGAGTAGGATGGTGTAGTTGGGGTTGCTGCTCGTAAAGAGGCAGCACAAGTGCCTCAATGGGCTCTTTGGAGGATTTCAAGAGTCACGGAGAGAAGCTGTAGGCTTATCTAGGAAGGAGTCAAGTCTGGACAATGGCAGGAGAGTGGCAGGTCGAGGTGTGCTGAAGGGTTTGGCTAGGGATTTGGTGGGGGCAGTGTCCTGAAAGGGAAAAAATAAAAGTAGGCGTGATGACAGGAAAGAGAAGGATTCTCGTCTACACTGTCCTATCAAACACCCAGAGCAGGTACAGCACAGATTAGATACAGCTGTTAATAATTCAGTGCATTTGATTCTGTTTTACCTCCTCAGGATATGTTTGCTTATTTTGTGCATTGTCAGTGTGTGACTGGCAAACGTCTTGGTTCAAGGCTGCACTGTGTCTGTAAGAGCTTCATTCACTCTGCTTTGTTTGTTTTCAGGTTTTAATTGTTCACACCAATCACTTGTCAACGCTGCTGCCGAAGTCATGTAACATCCAGGATCTGTCGATGCTGAAGGTAAGTGCAGGGTCGTGGTTTGTTGTCTGGCTGCTTCTGGTTTATATTACACCTAGTGTACTTGTGGAGGACTGCAGGTCTTGGGAGATCTGAGTCCAGAGTACTTTCTGATTCTCAGTTCAGTTGGGTACGTGTACATGTGCACTCTCTACACGTGCTCTCTCCCTCCTCTCTACACTCGGCTTTCTTCTTTCACTCTCCCTTCTTTGTACACTCTTTGTTTCCCTCCCTGTCTCTCTCCCCTGCTGTTTCCCTATGCAAAGTGATACCCTGCCCCTCCCTCTGCACTCTCTGTCACCTCCTTCATCTCTCACTATGTGACATACATTGATCTTCTTTACTGTGCAGAAAATCTGCATGCTGTTGCAATTTCCCTGTAAAACTGGACGTTTGTGAAGTACTGAATTTGTTCGATTTGACTGCATAGACTGTAAGTGATTGATTTACTGGTGGGTCATTCTGTAATATTCTCTATATTTGCCCTGCATATTTAATCTATATTTCACACCTCCCCTCATGTGCAACCTTTGACACCAAGAAGAACAACTGTAGTGTGGGAACACCATCACCTCCAGGTCGCCCTCCCAATTCTCTCACCTTCCTGACTAGGAAATATATTGCCATTCCTTCAAACTGAAATATGTCTCTGTTTTTTGTAGTCTCTTAAAGGTCGTCATCCTTTTACCAGTTTTAGCAGGTAGAGCAATTCACTGAATGCCAGGGTAATGGGGGTGGGGAGTCCGTGTTCAATGCACAATAGGACTGTGTTGTCTTTGGTATTAAGGTCAATTGGATGGTGTTTGTGGAGATTGTTACTGTCTGTTTCTTGCTCTCAGATTCTGGATCTCCATGACAACCACCTCGTCTCGCTCCCTGAGGATATGGGTCAGCTCTTGTCCGTTCAGGTAAAACACCGAGTTCCTAAGCATGCTACCGGGACTGAAGCCCTTTAAGTTAGTGGAAACCATCGTCCAGGTGTTCCTCACAACTTGGTGTGAGGGGGTTTGCTTTAATGGGTGCACAATCCCAGCCATCCATACAAATCTGACTGCTTCCTCCAGCAGTTGGCAAGATGGATGTGCTGAGTTTTACATTTACCCGTGTCTGTTACCAATACCATTATGACCCGCATGCTCTTAAGAAATAGGAGTAGGCCATTCAGCCCTTCGAGCCCACTCCACCATTCATGAGATCATGACTGATCTTCTACTTCAACACTATTTCCCTGCACTATCCTCGTATCCCTTGATGTTTTTAATATGTAGAAAGCTATCGATCTCAGCTGTGAACATACTCAATGACTGAGCCTCCACAGCCCTCTGGGGCAGAGAATTCCAAAGATTCAGCACCCTCTGAGTGAAGAAATTCCTCCTCCTCTCAGTCCTAAATGGTCTGCCCCTTATTCTGAGACTGTGTCCCCTGGTTCTGGACTCACCAGCCTGGGGAAACATCCTTCCTGCATCTACCCTGTCGAGCCCTGTAAGAATTTTGTATGTTTCAATGACATCACTTCTTATTCTTCTAAACGCCTCAGTTTTGCTCCCAGTTTTTTTTTTTCCCTCCTCTCTCACCTGCCCTAACTTCCCCCTTCTGTAGATGCTACTGTAAGGTTCCATTGTCAAACATGATGAAGTCTCTCCATTGGTGGGGAATCAATGGAGACCACATTTTGCTACAGACCCTGTCAAGTGGGACTGAATGCTAGTTTTTACAATCGCTGGGTCAGAAAGCAGATAAACTGCTGTTTGGCTCCAAGGTAGTTTAGTGAGTCTTGACAAGAACAACTTGCCTTTATGTAGCACCTTTAACTTAGGAAAACATCCCAAAGAACCTCATAGGAGAGTAATCAAACAAAAATTGATACCGAGCCAAAGAAGGAGACATTAGAAGGGGTGGCTTTGGGATGTTTTCCTATGTTAAAAGCACTACATCAAATCTTGGTCGGAGAGGTGGGTCTTAAAGGAGGAAAGAGAGGTAGACAATCAGGTCTAGAGGGAATTCCAGAGTTTATTGCCCAAGCAGCTGAAGTTACAGTTATCGAAGCCTTCAAAAACCCTTCCTTCCTATTTGTTTTCCCAATTTAAGTGAGGTATTTATTTTATAGAATTATAAAATGGTTACAACATAAAAGGAGGCCATTTGGCCCATTGAGTCCATGCCAGCTCTCTGCAAGGGCAATTTAGCTAGTCCCACTCCCTCGCCCTATCCCCTTAGCCTTGCAATTATTTTCTCTTCAGATGCTTATCCAATTCCCTTTTGAAAGCCACGATTGAATCTGCCTCCACACTCACAGGCAGTGCATTCCAGATCCTAACCACTCACTGCGTGAAAAAGGTTTTCCTCATGTCGCCGTTGGTTCTTTTGCCAGTCACCTTAAATTAGTGTCCTCTGGTTCTCAACCCTTTTACTAATAGTTTTTCTCTATCTACTGTGTCTAGATCCCTCATGATTTTGAACATCTCAATCAAATCTCCTCTCAACCTTATCTTCTCCAATCTGTCAATGAAGTCGCTCATCCCTGGAACCATCCTTGTAAATCTTTTCTGCACCCTCTCTAATGCCTTCACATTCTTCCTAAAGTATGGTGTCCACAATTGGGCACAATACTCCAGTTGAGGCTGAACCAGTGTTTTATAAAGTTTCATCAGAAATTCCTTGCTTTTGTACTTATGCCTCTATTTATAAAGCCCAGGATCCGTTTTTAATATGCTGACTTGTGCTTCTGTGGACACCAGAAGCCTTTGTACCTCCATCAAGTGGTCATTCTTCATGTCAGAGCCCAGGCAGTGAATGGTGGCGAGGATATCACTCTGGAGGAATCACTGCTTACCCATGTCCTGTCCTTTCCTGACATGTCCACTTTCCAGTGTAAGTCACTGGATAACAACTGGGGGCATGACTATCTTTCTCCCCACCCTCTCGCAACCCAGTGTCACTGAGGCCATTAGTAGCGCCTATACTGATGGTACACACTGTTTTCACCCACCTCAGCCACTGAACTCAACTAGCAAATTACTTTGAAATGCTGCAATAATGATTGTTATGCAGGCAGACATGGCAGACACAGTAAATGAGCAACAAATGAATAGTGCTCTCCTTCAACAGTGTGGGTGGGGGAGAAATGTTCAGTTTGAGATCAGCCAAGCTCCCTGCTCCTTTTTAACAATACCATGGGACCTTTGACAGTCTGACCAGACAGATAAGGCTGAAAGTCGGCACCTCCAACAATGCAGCATTCCTCAGCGCTGCAGTGAAGTGTGGCTTGAATTGGGAGCCTACATCTTGGTGATTAGGATGGTTAATGTGTTGTGATCTGGAACAAAGTAAAGGATTCTTATTGATGATCTAACAGTTAGGGACCACCCCCACTCTCCGCCTCCAATCCATCCCTTGAGTGATATTAGTCAGCAGTTCCCTTGTCTGTGGAGTTGCTTTGTCTCCTTGTCTGCTGTGCTCTCCCTTTGCTGATTTTTTTTTTTTTTGCATTATTTCAGGTGCTCAACTTGGAACAAAACCATTTGAAATTACTCCCCAACTCTCTTGCGACCTTGGCCCAGCTTCAGACACTAAATCTAAAAGGTAACAAACTCTGCTTTTAAGGTGTGCTGTCTGGGGAGGCTTGTGGATTCAATGCTGTGACCTGCCTACACTCCTGAATGGGCTGTCTGAGGTTGGAATCCCAGTCACTGGCATTGTGATTTGGTCTCTACAGGCACTTTGTCCCTCTGTCCCTCCCTCTCCCAGTTGAAGCATTAATTTAGATTTGGAATGGAGTAGGAAGGAGGCTGTGGATTAATCTCGCGCAGCTCTCCACAAGGCGCAGCATTTGAAGGAGCCTGTTTATGGTCCAGCCTGTGCTCCTCTTCGTTCAGCTCTCCTCCTTGAGATGGTTTGTGTGATCCCGTGATGATGGAGACAGCTGAGAAGTACAATCCTTACACCTGTGTGACGCAAGAACATTTTTCTCTTTGATTAGACAGCCTCCCTTTAGCTGGGAGGTCGGTTGTGGACTTGTGCGCAACCAGCTTTGGCACATGTACTCTGCTTGTTAGCAGAATGGACCTCTCCAGCAAGCGGAGGGGAGGGGCTGGAAGAGAAGCAGCGCCAAGAGGTCAGTCATTAGTCACAAATATGTCTGAGGATCGGCTGCTTAAATGACATTTTCCCTGCACGCCCTCGCTCAGCGCCACATAGACTGTGTGACGAGTGGCGGTCCCCCAGTCCACACGGCCTGTGCGACGACTGCCAATTCCCCAGTCCACCCGGCCCGTGTGGTGAGCACCAATTCCCCAGTCCACCCGGCCCGTGTGGTGAGCACCAATTCCCCAGTCCACCCGGCCCGTGTGGTGAGCACCAATTCCCCAGTCCACCCGGCCCGTGTGGTGAGCACCAATTCCCCAGTCCACCCGGCCCGTGTGGTGAGCACCAATTCCCCAGTCCACCCGGCCCGTGTGGTGAGCACCAATTCCCCAGTCCACCCGGCCCGTGTGGTGAGCACCAATTCCCCAGTCCACCCGGCCCGTGTGGTGAGCACCAATTCCCCAGTCCACCCGGCCCGTGTGGTGAGCACCAATTCCCCAGTCCACCCGGCCCGTGTGGTGAGCACCAATTCCCCAGTCCACCCGGCCCGTGTGGTGAGCACCAATTCCCCAGTCCACCCGGCCCGTGTGGTGAGCACCAATTCCCCAGTCCACCCGGCCCGTGTGGTGAGCACCAATTCCCCAGTCCACCCGGCCCGTGTGGTGAGCACCAATTCCCCAGTCCACCCGGCCCGTGTGGTGAGCACCAATTCCCCAGTCCACCCGGCCCGTGTGGTGAGCACCAATTCCCCAGTCCACCCGGCCCGTGTGGTGAGCACCAATTCCCCAGTCCACCCGGCCCGTGTGGTGAGCACCAATTCCCCAGTCCACCCGGCCCGTGTGGTGAGCACCAATTCCCCAGTCCACCCGGCCCGTGTGGTGAGCACCAATTCCCCAGTCCACCCGGCCCGTGTGGTGAGCACCAATTCCCCAGTCCACCCGGCCCGTGTGGTGAGCACCAATTCCCCAGTCCACCCGGCCCGTGTGGTGAGCACCAATTCCCCAGTCCACCCGGCCCGTGTGGTGAGCACCAATTCCCCAGTCCACCCGGCCCGTGTGGTGAGCACCAATTCCCCAGTCCACCCGGCCCGTGTGGTGAGCACCAATTCCCCAGTCCACCCGGCCCGTGTGGTGAGCACCAATTCCCCAGTCCACCCGGCCCGTGTGGTGAGCACCAATTCCCCAGTCCACCCGGCCCGTGTGGTGAGCACCAATTCCCCAGTCCACCCGGCCCGTGTGGTGAGCACCAATTCCCCAGTCCACCCGGCCCGTGTGGTGAGCACCAATTCCCCAGTCCACCCGGCCCGTGTGGTGAGCACCAATTCCCCAGTCCACCCGGCCCGTGCGACGACCGCCAATTCCCCAGTCCACACGGCCCGTGCGACGACCGCCAATTCCCCAGTCCACACGGCCCGTGCGACGACCGCCAATTCCCCAGTCCACACGGCCTGTGCGACGACCGCCAATTCCCCAGTCCACACGGCCTGTGCGGTGTGCGCCAGTTCACTCACCACACCCCTACCTAGTGAGCGCAATGAACGTTGAGACCTCATGACATATCCATTGTACATTGGGCCCATTCTCCTCTCACCATAAACGTGCGCTGCTGGAGTATGTTTGTTGGCATCGCAACTGGAAAAGATTTGCTGTGTTGATCTGGTAAAGATTCCACAGGGAGTACTGATCAGTCAAAGATGCATCAGCAACAGATTCCTTCGGGAATTGTCTTGTGATTTCAGAGTCAATAGCTGAGGAGTCGGACTTTAACATGCCCCAAATGCACGGTGGTTGAGGTGCTGCCGGCTTGTTTCACTTCCAGTCTGTTGAGAAATGAGAGTTTCATCATGTCAGTCAGAGCTGGATTATATCTCTGGTCCCTGACCTGTGTATATCTAACCCCATACCACCCAGTCCACCTGAAGCTGGTGTTTTTAATTGTGCATTAACACTTAACATTGCCTTTAACATAGCAAAATGTACAAGACACTTCTTAGCTGGGAGTCAGAGCTGAGCAGCACTGGACTCTGGCTATTGTATGGAGTTCTTGGTGAGGAGGATGAGGGGCCTCTTTTCTCTCTCAGCCTAACACCAAGTGTAAAAATCCCCATTTGTCTTCCTCCCTTGCCCCAACCACTTTAGGGAACCGGATCCGGAAAATGCCAGAATCCCTGAGTGGACTGAGGAGCCTGCGCACACTCGACATCAGTCTGAATCGAATCCAGATTCTTCCACAGGACCTGGCTCATATCAGGACACTCGAGGTAATCCCACAGTCTGTCTTTATCTTTTGATCTGTGCAGACTTTTCTGTATTTATTCGCATAGAGCGCATGAAGACAGACAAGTTTACCGAGAAGAAAATTCATATTGGAGCAATATCTGATACAGAGCTGTGAAGCCTGAGGGCCAAATACATTATTGAGTGGTCTCCCTTTGATAGTTTATTTTTATAAGCTGCTGAATCCCACTGTGGGCGGTGTGCCAGTTTAAAATTGAGCAACAGGAGTGCCTTGCTCTGTCAGGATTTGCTGTGGCAAAAGATTACCAGGTATATCATGCTCAATGGCTGTGATTTAATCATGTAATAGCTTCGGTGTAGCAGTGGGATCAAGTGGTGTGCACTAATTACAGTTAGTGTGAAAGACTAGGGAGAGTTTAGAACATATGTTCTATATGTGATCCCTGCATTGGCATTCAGCTCCCCCAGCCTGGCAGTCCCAACTGTCACAATAACTTCAGATAGAATGGACTTGCATTTATATAGCACCTCTTAGGACCTTGGGATGTTCTAAACCACTTTACAGCCAATGAAATACTTTTTGAAGTGTAGTCACTGTTGTAATGTAGGAAAGCATGGCAGGTAAGTTGTGCACAGCAAGCTCCCACTAACAGCAGTAGGTAAGTAGCCAGATAATCTGTTCTCAGATTTGGCGGGGACACTGGGAAGTACTCCCCTGTTCCTTTTCAAAATGGTGCCAGGGGATCTTTTATATTCACTTGAGAGGGCGGGTGAGGCTCATCTGAAAGGTGGGACCTCCGACAGTACAGCACTCCTTCAGTACAGCATTGGAGTGTCAACCTTGATTAAGTGCCTTGATTAAGCCATTCGGCCCGTCATGTCTGTGCTGGCTGTATGCAACAGCAACTCACATAGTTCCACTTCCCCGCCCTTTCCCCGTAGCCCTGAAAATTTTTTCGCTTCAGATAATTGTCCACTTGTCTTTTGAAAGCCTCAATTCAATCTGCCTCCACCACGCGCTCAAGCAGTGCATTCCAGATCGTAACCATGCGCTGTCGCTGTGTGTAAAAAAAAAATTAATTTCCTCATGTCACTGTTGCTTCTTCTGCCAATCACCTTAAATTGGTGTCCTTAAGTTTTCGATCCTTCGACCAATGGGAACAGTTCTTTCTATCTACACTGCCTAGACCCCCCCCCCATGATTTTCAACACCTCTATCAAATCTCCTCTCAACTTTCCCCAAGGAGATCAGCCCCAGCTTCTTCAATCTATCCAACTGAAGTCCCTCATCTCTGGAACCATTCTCGTGAATCTTTTCTGCACCCTTTCTAATACCTGCATATCCTTCCTAAAGTGTGGCTCCTTAGAATTGGACATAATACTTCATTTGAGGCCGAACCAGGGTTTTATACAGGTTCAGCATATCCACCTTTTGTACTCTATGCCTCTGTTTATAAAGCCCAGGATCCCATGTTTTATCAACTGCTTTCTCAACCGGCCCAGCCAGCTTCAATGATTTGTGCACATATATCCCTTGGTCCCTCTGCTCCTGCACCCTCTTGAGAATTGTAAACTTTAATTTATATTGGCTCTCCTCGTTCTTCCTACCAAAATGAATCACTTCACACTTCTCTGCATCAAATTGCATCTGCCACGTGCCCACCCATTCCACCAGCCTGTCTATGTCCTCTTGAAGTTTATCACTATCCGCCTCACAGTTCAGAATACTTCCAAATTTTGTGTCATCTGTAGATTTTGAAATTGTGCCCTGCACACCCAAGTCTAAGTCATGAATCTTTCTTTTTCTTTTGGGCCTCCTTATCTCGAGAGACAATGGATACGCGCCTGGAGGTGGTCAGTGGTTTGTGAAGCAGCGCCTGGAGTGGCTATAAAGGCCAATTCTAGAGTGACAGGCTCTTCCACAGGTGCTGCAGAGAAATTTGTTTGTCGGGGCTGTTGCACAGTTGGCTCTCCCCTTGCGCCTCTGTCTTTTTTCCTGCCAACTACTAAGTCTCTTCGACTCGCCACAATTTAGCCCTGTCTTTATGGCTGCCCGCCAGCTCTGGCGAATGCTGGCAACTGACTCCCACGACTTGTGATCAGTGTCACACGATTTCATGTCGCGTTTGCAGACGCCTTTATAGCGGAGACATGGACGGCCGGTGGGTCTGATACCAGTGGCGAGCTCGCTGTACAATGTGTCTTTGGGGATCCTGCCATCTTCCATGCGGCTCACATGGCCAAGCCATCTCAAGCGCCGCTGACTCAGTAGTGTGTGTAAGCTGGGGGTGTTGGCCGCTTCAAGGACTTCTGTGTTGGAGATATAGTCCTGCCACCTGATGCCAAGTATTCTCCGAAGGCAGCGAAGATGGAATGAATTGAGACGTCGCTCTTGGCTGGCATACGTTGTCCAGGCCTCGCTGCCGTAGAGCAAGGTACTGAGGACACAGGCCTGATACACTCGGACTTTTGTGTTCCATATCAGTGCGCCATTTTCCCACACTCTCTTGGCCAGTCTGGACATAGCAGTGGAAGCCTTACCCATGCGCTTGTTGATTTCTGCATCTAGAGACAGGTTACTGGTGATAGTTGAGCCTAGGTAGGTGAACTCTTGAACCACTTCCAGAGCGTGGTCGCCAATATTGATGGATGGAGCATTTCTGACATCCTGCCCCATGATGTTCGTTTTCTTGAGGCTGATGGTTAGGCCAAATTCATTGCAGGCAGACGCAAACCTGTCGATGAGACTCTGCAGGCACTCTTCAGTGTGAGATGTTAAAGCAGCATCGTCAGCAAAGAGGAGTTCTCTGATGAGGACTTTCCGTACTTTGGACTTCGCTCTTAGACGGGCAAGGTTGAACAACCTGCCCCCTGATCTTGTGTGGAGGAAAATTCCTTCTTCAGAGGATTTGAACGCATGTGAAAGCAGCAGGGAGAAGAAAATCCCAAAAAGTGTGGGTGCGAGAACACAGCCCTGTTTCACACCACTCAGGATAGGAAAGGGCTAAGGACTAAGGGAAAGGCAAGTCTAAGTCATGAATATATATCAAGAAAAGCAGTGGTCCTGATACTGACCCCATGGGGGACCCCACTATATACCGTTCTCCAGTCTGAAAAACAACAGCTCGCCACTACTCTCTGTTTCCTGTCACTTAACCAACTTCGATTCCATGCTGCCACTGTCCTTTTTATTCCATGGGCTTTAACTTTGCTGACAAGCCTATTATGTGGCACTTTATCAAATGCCTTTTGGAAGTTCATATACACCACGTCAACCGTATTACCCTCATCAACCCTCTGTTGCCTCGTCAAAAAACTGAAGCAAGTTAGTTAAACATGATTTTCTCCTAACAAGTCCATGCTGGCTTTCCTTAGTTCATCCCAATTTGTCCAAGTGATAATTTTGTCCTGAATTATCGTTTCTAAAAGCTTTCCCACCATTGATTGGCTTGCAATGATGTAACATTTGCATTTCTCCAATCCTCTGGCACCACCCCTGTATCTAAGGAGGATTGGAAGATTATGGCCAGTGCCTCCACAACTTCTCCCTTACTTCCCTTAGTATCCTTGAATGTATTTCATCCTGCCCTGGTGACTTATCAACTTTGAGCACAGTCAGTCTATCCGATACCTCTTTATCAATTTTTACCCCACCCAGTGTCTCAACTACCTCCTCTTTCACTATGACCTTGGCAGCATCTTCTTCCTTGGTAAAGACGGATGCAAAGTACTCCTTTAGTACCTCAGCTATGTCCCTGCCTCCACACATAAATCCCCTTTTAGGTCCCTATTCAGCTCTCCTACTTTTACCACCCTTTTACTATTTATATGCTTACAGAAGATTTTTGGATTCTCTTTTACGTTAGCTGCCAGTCTCTTCTCAGACTCTGTTTTTGCTTTCTCTTATTTCTTTTTTCACTTTACCTCTGAACTTGCTATATTCAGCCTGGTTCTCAATTGTGTTATTCGCCTGAAATCTATCAACCACACCCTTTTACTGCTTTATTTTTCTCTCTATCAGTCCATCATCCAGGGAACTCTGGATCTGCTTGTCCTGCCTTATGCCCTCGACTGTACCTGAACTATCTCCCCTTTAAAGGTAGTCCATTGTTCCATTATGGTTTTGCCTGCCAATCTTTGAGTCCAATTTACTTGGGCCAGATCCGTTCCCTTCCCCCACCCCCATTGGTCTTCCACTAATTAATTGTTTTAACTCTGGATTGCTCCTTGTCCTTTTCCATAGATAACCTAATGATGCTATGGTCACTGTCCCCTAATTGTTTCTCTACTGATACTTGACGCACCTCATTTCCCAGAACCAGATCGAACAATGCCTTCTTCCTCATTGGACTGGCGGGTAAGCCAGACTGAACCCTTCATGGGAAGAGAGAGATTTTGGAATGACGATAGTCTTTGGGGCGGACAGTGTGAATGGTTTCATTAGACAATTGGGCAGATTTCTGGAGAGGGAAAGGATGAGAAAGAAGATTGGTGAAGTTTGAGATCAGTCAATAAAGGGAAGGATCGTTAGGTCCTGTTCCTGATAGTTCTACAGCTTCTCCTTGTCCAGCCCTGCCAGGTCATTCCAGCTGCTGTGTACTTGCTCTATATATTTTGGAAGCTGACATGGGGTGGGGGTGGTGCTTGGAGATTTCACGATCAGGGCTTCTAGATCAGCAACCTTGATTTAAAAAGAACGGCTACGTTTACACGAGCTCCATTGAGTGAAACCCAGCCAGGTTGCATGTCTTTACTACGTTAATGGTGTTAACAATGTCTCTTAGGCTCAAAATTGTTTATAAATCTTGTCAATCAGATGCAGAAAGTGGAGCTGGCCGCACCTGCAGAGTCCAAGGGCTATAACTGGCAGCTGCTGGCCTGAGATTATTGGCAGCTTCCAGATAGAGGGCCCCATCTGAGAAATGTTAGACTGGTGAAACCTAAACACAGCTGAAATACCCAGCAGACTCCAGGATTCAATCTAATGCATCCACATAATGCATCTCAGTGCTGAGACAGCGTGTGATTTCACTCAAACCCGTTGATTAGATTCCAGTTTGTAACTCGCTCCCAGGTATCCATTTTTCTGTAATCCAGCCAAATTCCTCAGTTAGATTCCAGTCTGTAAATCATTTCCAGGTATCCATAATGCTATATATAAATCAGCCTTGATTAGATTCAAAGAGATGTGTGTGCCATAACCACAATCTAGTTTCTGCACTAGTGTCTGAGCTTTCTATTTGTCTTTTCTCTCTTGTTTGCTCTCTTTTGCTGGCCTTCCACCTCCACCAATCCCTCAACATCCTCTAACAGTCCCTCAGTCTGGATGTAGAAGCTATGACCTACCCTCCAGCCAGCGTGTGCAGCAATGGGACGGAAGACATCAAACAGTTTCTGTGCAAAGGTAAGTTTAGCGAGCGTAACTGGGCGGGATTGTCATTCTGTGACTGCCTTACTATACTCAAAGGCTCGGCAGGTGAACAGCTCCTTAACTCATTCACTGTATGTTGGATAAAACTGAGCATCGCTCTCATGCAGAACATAGGTATTAAAAGGGAGCAGCAAATTCCTTTTGCCAATTGGGAAAGTGGGGGAGTGACCTCTATCGGGTGGATGGGTCCCTGAAAGCAGCTCACAGGAAACGAAAGGGAGTGAGTGAGTTGGGAATGAATATTTCCCTCTCTTATTGTCTTCCCCACACTAGAGGTCAAAGTTTATGGCCTCACCACGACAAAGATAAGGACTTGAAATATAAAGGGGTGTGGGAATGAGCCAGTATCATTCTCCATCATTGCACTGCAGCTACCTGCCGATTGTTGAGACCCACAGTCTTCTGCATTTTTCTTTTTGCAAGTAAGTGCCTGTGATTCCCATATATCAGACCTGTAGTTACCAGACTCGGTCACCAGCACTAGCGTGGGGTTCCTGCTTTGCTGAACCCACAGCACATCCATTTCATCACATCAATGTACAAGAGCCAATACTTGGTTCAGAGCCATCAGCAAATGCTGTACATGTTTTTAATAGTGTGTAAAGAGAAGCTGCTGAAAACACGCAACAGGTCAGACAGGAAGGAATGAAAGAAAGATTTGCATTTTTCAGCACCTTTCACAAGCTCAGGATGTCCCAAAGCGCTTTACAGTCAGTGAAGCTCGTTTGAAGTTCAGTCGCTGTTACAATGTAAGAAATGCAACAGTCAATTTGCACACAGCATGCTCCCACAAACAGTAATGAGATACTGACCAGATAATCTGATTTTAGTTGTTGGTTGAAGGATAAATATTGGCCAGGACTCTGGGGAGAATTCTCCTACTCTTCCTCAAATAGTGCCATGGGATCTTTTGCATCCAATTGAGGAAGCAGACATGGCCTTGGTTTAACATCCCATCTGAAAGATGGTACCTCCGGCAGTGCAGCATTCTCTTAGTACTACACTGGAGTGTCAGCCTGGAATATGTGCTCCAGTCTCGAGTGGCAATTGAACCCATGACATTCTGACTGAGGTGAAAGTGCTTCCTCTGAGCCACGACCAACACCTTGGCTCAGTGGGAACACTCCTGGAAAAGGAAAGGACAGAGTGACGTCTCAGGTGGAATCCTTTATTAGATTGGAAACTCTTTCAGAGGCTGACTGACCCAATGTGTAAATCTGACAATTCCCATTTAGATTATTGTTGACTGTTTAGTGTCATAAATGGATGTTAATTTATCACTAGCATCGTGTTGAATGGTGATTTAATTTGTTCAAATTTTCACAGCCCTTTTTTTTTAAACCCTTGACACAGCCCTTATTTCCCAACTATTTAGAGTCATAGAGAGATACAGCACTGAAACTGGCCCTTCAGCCAGTCTGTGCTGACCAACAACCACCCATTTATACTAATCCTACATTAATCCCACATTCCAGGTTCCACAGACTGTTCTCCCTCCTGCATCTTGGCTAGATTTGGGCTCTGTTCCCACGCTTTGCTAGGGTAAAATTTCAAAGAAGTGGAAGGGAGTTCTCCCTGGCATCCTGGCCAATATTTATTCCTGAACCAACATCGCTTTAAGAAAAAAGTAATTATCTGGTCATTATCACATTGTGGGATCTTGCTGTCTGCACGTGACTGTTGTACTTCTTGGGGTTGGCTGTAAAGTGCTTTGGAGTGTTCTGAGGTTTTGAAAGATACTACATAAATGCAAGTCCTTTTTAAGATCACCTATCTACTCTAACTGCTCCCAGTGAGTCCCATTGGAAAAGAGGAATGCTGAGGTGATGGCAGAGCAGCCTTGGTTTCAATCACCTTAAACACGCCCTGCTCCTCCCCTCACCCTCTCCCATACGTGAAGAATAGCCACTTGGGTGGACGTCAGGGAAAGGGGAGACAAAAAATGGGAAGGCATTACAGGGGTGAAAGCAAGTTGGGTGCTGTTTACTTTCTGTGGGGGATGTTTAAGAAAAGGAGCAGGCTTGAAATGGTCAGGTTACAGGCCTCACTGTGGACATGATTGGATCAGCCTGGTATTTTCCGCTTTCATTCCAGATCTTGGAATCGAGTACATGCCTCCCTCTCAGTACCTGCTCTCGGTGCTGGAGAGTGACGGTAATGTGCCAGGGAGTGACGGAGTCGACGGCATGTTCCAACAGCAGATGCAGGAGTCGGAGATGTGGCAGGTGAGAAGTGCAGAGTTGGAGGGTTCTGTCTGTGAACTAACGTTGATGATGAATTATGTGACTCTGTCACCCTCTCCCCACGCCCCCCTCCCCCCAACACTTAAACAATGGACTTGGTCCGTTTCCTACCGAGTTCCTACATGAACAGTGTGCAAGTGAATAGAAGACATATGCAAACAGTCCAGCTTGAGTTAAGGGTCAGAAGCACACAGTGCAGTTTAGGCTAGGTTGTTTTGGCAAGTTGACTCCTATCAGTACAGCGCCCAGCTGTCCATTGGTGTGAATTTGTATGAGATCTGTGTTCCAGGTGTCAGTATCAAGCATTCTTAGTTCAGGTATAACATGACCAGGTGCAGAGTACAGCTTCTTCTACTCTTGCCCCAAGCATGTGCTCAGCCTCTAACCCCCAAAGAGCTCCCTCTGCTCTCTCCCAACTGTACAATTTTACCATTTCCCACACCAGCCATTCTGCAGCCTCTCTCTAACTGTGACTGTTTTGATGCATTCCTGTACTGCAAACCTATGATTGATAAGACAGGAATCTGATCAGTGCTGCTCTTTCTGGGAGTTCATTGCCCGGGTTGATTGCTCTTTGTATGAATTGTGATTTTGTGACAACAATCCTAACTTTACCTTTTGCTAGTTTGAACATATGTACCTTCTTCTGCTCTGGTGATTTAACTTGAAATAATAGTCCAGATTTACCATTTACTGCCTTGTAAACCTCTGTAAGGTCACCTCTTAGATGCTTCTCTAACAAGGCTTTGCTCATAACTTGAACTGTACTGCTGCCGATCAGTTTTCTGGCTGTGTTCTGCACTGCCTCTGTTGTTTAAATGCCCCCCTGTCTCTCGCTGACAGAGGTGGGCACAGTCTGAGCTGTGGTCCGACCAGAGCCAGTTTGATCACAACCATAAGGGCCATGTAGCTCAACATTCTGTTGGGGCTTTTTATTACTGCTCTACATTGAGTGTACTGAGACTCCTCAACTTCACCCATTGCTATCCCAATGCGTGTATGGAGTATTATAGAGTCTCACAACACCGAAGGAGGCCATTCATCTCATTGTGCTTTTTGAAAGAGCTATCCAATGAGACTCGCTACCCTGCTCTTTTTCCCATAGTTGTGCAAATTTATCCTTTTCAAGTATTTATCTAATTGTCTTTTGAAAGTTACTTTTGAATCTGTTTCCACCACCCTTTCAGGAAGTGCAATCCAGAACACAACAACTCGCTGCAATAAAAATATTCTCATTTCTCTACTGAATTTTTTTGTCTATTATCTAATATCTGTGTCCTCTAATTATTGACCTTCCTGCCACGGAAACAGTTTTTCTGTATTTACTGTCAAACTAAATCTCATCATAACCTTCTCTGTTCTGAGGAGAGCAATTCCAGCTTCTCTAGTCTTTCCACATAAGTGAAGTCTCTCATCTCTGGTACCACTCTGGTAAATCTTTGCACCCACATCCTCCTTAAAGTGAGGTGCCCAGAATTGGACACAACACTCTAACTAGGGCTAACCAGTAATTTATGAAGGTTTAACATTTTTTACATTTTTTTTTTTATAATCTCCAGCATTGAATTCCATCTGCTATCATTCTGCCCATTCACATATCTTGTCCAAATTATTCTGTAATTTCCAAGCTGCTTCCCCTGATTCAACAGCGCCTATTAATTTAGTGTCATCTGCAGATTTGAACATTTTGCATTGGGTTTGTGGGCCCAAATCATGATAAATTAGAAACTCTGGTGGTTCCAAAACTGACCATTGGGACACCACTCCATCTTGTGCCCCACCTTGATGTAACTCTTCAAACAAGTACCCAATGTTTGCTACCCTTCATCTATACCCAGGGTTTACTCTGGATCTCTACAGCTCTGATTAAAAGACTTTCATGTGAAATTTTGTCTAATGCTCCCTGAACGTCTAAATATGATGCATTGTCGCTCTTCACAGTCCACTCGGGATGTCACTTCCTCAAAGTGCGAGAGATCCTGTCTGTATCCACATTAACTGGTGTCAGCTATAATAATACTCAATTTTTGTCTTTTTGGGCTGTAGTTATTGGTCAGTTTAAGGGGTGTGTCTGTGGTGGGTTTGGTGGGCAGTCTCGTGCATGGGTGGCACGTGGGGCTGCCATTGGTTGGTGGTGACAGTTGAAGGTAAGGGGAGCCCAACAACAAAGTTCCATTCTCCCAGTTTCTCTGTCTCCAACACATCTGCTCTGATAATGTTAACTTCCACGACAGTGCTTCTGATATGTTTTCCTTTTTCCTCAACCGAGAATTCCCCCCCCCCCCCACTGTGGTTTGCAAGGCCTTCAACCGTGTCCGGCTCATTTTCCTCACCTCTACCCTCACCCCTTTCCCTCCCTCCCAGAACTGCGGTGGGGTTCCCCTTGTCCTCACTTTCCACCCTACCAGCCTCCACATCCAAAGGACATTTCCGCCGCTTCCAGCGTGATGCCACTACCAAACGCGTCTTCCCCTGTCAGCATTCCGAAGGGATCGTTCCCTCCGCAACATCCTCGTCCACTCCTCCATTACCCCAACACCTCGTCCCCTTCCCATGGCACCTTCCCTTGCAGTCGCAGGAGGTGTAATACCTGCCCATTTACCTCCTCTCTCCTCACTATCCAAGGCCCCAAACACTCCTTTCAGGTGAAGCAGTGATTTACTTATACTTCTTTCAATATAGTGTACTGTATTCACTGCTCACAACGTGGTCGCCTCTACATTGGGGAGACCAAACGCAGACTGGGTGACCACTTTGCGGAACACCTTTGCTCAGTCCGTAAGCAGGACCCCGAGCTTCTGGTTGCTGGCCATTTCAACACCGCCCCCGCCCCCCGCTCTCATGCTCACATCTCTGTCCTGGGATTGCTGCAGTGTTCCAGCGAACATCATCGCAAGCTTAAACAAGTCACGAGGTCTGACTCTCGACAAAATTTATATCTATATTCCTAGGCCTGTTTTTACACCTGGATGGCTTTATGTAGCTTTTTCCAGAGTCGTGATGTTTTGATTCTGTTAATGTCTCCGCTAAAAGAATAACCAGGAATCCTGTATTTAAAGAAGTACTGTTTCAATAAAGATACAAATTTGACTGCAAATGTATTGCGGGTCTCTGCTAGTTACAACATGTTACAATTAAGTTTTGGGTAGCAGCACTATAATATAAACAAGATAGCATCAGTATGTTTTACCAACACAGGATGCATCACCTAAAGGGGGGGAAAGATTGTTCTGATCCCCAGTTTTCTGTTTGTGTGACAATTGAGTGCACTTCACAGTGGTATACAGTAGGGAGGGAGTTGTCCTGGGAGTCCTCAACATTGACTCCGGACCCCATGAAGTCTCATGGCATCAGGTCAAACATGGGCAAGGTAGCCTCCTACTGATTACCGCCTACCACCCTCCCTCAGCTGATGACTCTGTACTCCTCCACGTTGAACACCACTTGCAGGAAACACTGAGGGTGGCAAGGGCACAAAATGTACTCTGGGTGGGGGACTTCAATGTCCATCACCAAGAGTGGCTCGGTAGCAACACTACTGACCGAGCTGGCCGAGTACTAAAGGACATAGCTGCTAGACTGGGTCTGCGGCAGGTGGTGGGGGAACCAACACGAGGGAAAAACATACTTGACCCCGTCCTCACCAATCTACCTGCTGCAGATGCTTCTGTCCATGACAGTATTGGTAGGAGTGACCACCGCACAGTCCTTGTGGAGACAAGGTCCCCCCTTCACATTGAGGATACCATCCATGGTGTTGTGTGGCACAATCACCGTGTTAAATGGGATAGATTTCGAACAGATCTAGCAATGCAAAACTGGGCATCCATGAGGCGCTGTGGGCCATCAGCAGCAGCAGAATTTTACTCAGCCACAATCTGTAACCTCATGGCCCGGCATATTCCCCACTCTACCATTACCATCAAGCCAGGAGACCAACCCTGGTTCAATGAAGAGTGCAGGAGGGCATGCCAGGAGCAGCACCTGGCTTACCTCCAAATGAGGTGTCAGCCTGGTGAAGCTACAACACAGGACTATCTGTGTGCCAAACTACGTAAGCAGCATGCAATAGACAGAGCTAAGTGATCCCATAACTAACGGATCAGATCCAAGCTCTGCAATCCTGCCACATCCAGCCGTGAATGGTGGTGGATAATTAAACAAATAACTGGAGGAGGTGGCTCCACAAATATCCCCATCCTCAATGATGGGGGCGCCCAGCACATCAGTGTGAAAGATAAGGCTGAAGCATTTGCAACAATCTTCAGTCAGAAGTGCCAAGTTGATGATCCATCTCGGCCTCCTCCTGAAGTCCCCAGCATCACAGATGCCAAACTTCAGCCAATTCGATTCACTCCGCGTGATATCAAGAAACGACTGAAGGCACTGGATACTGCAAAAGCTATGGGCCCTGACAATATTCCGGCAACAGTACTGAAGACCTGTGCTCCAGAACTTGCCGCGCCCCTAGCCAAGCTGTTCCAGTACAGCTACAACACTGGCATCTACCCGGCAATGTGGAAAATTGCCCAGGTATGGCCTGTACACAAAAAACAGGACAAGACCAACCTGTCCAATTACTGCCCCATCAGTCTACCCTCAATCATCAGTAAAGTGATGGAAGGTGTCATCAACACTGCCATCAAGCGGCACTTGCTTAGCAATAACCTATTCAGTTTGGGTTCCGCCACTCAGCTCCTGACCTCATTACAGCCTTGGTTCAAACATGGACAAAAGAGCTGAACTCAAAAGGTGAGGTGAGAGTGACTGCCCTTGACATCAAGGAGCCCTAGCAAAACTGAGGTCATTGGGAATCAGGGGAAAACCCTCCGCTGGCTGGAGTCATACCTAGTGCAAAGGAAGATGGTTGTGGTTGTTGGAGGTTAATCATCTGAGCTCCAGGACATCACTGCAGGAGTTCCTCAGGGTAGTGTCCTAGGCCCAACCATCTTCAGCTGCTTCATCAATGACCTTCCTTCAATCATAAGGTCAGAAGTGGGGATGTTCGCTGATTGTGCAATGTTCAGCACCATTTGTGACTCCTCAGATACTGAAGCAGTCCGTTTAGAAATGCAGCAAGACCTGGACAATATCGAAGCTTGGGCTGATAAGTGGCAAGTAACATTCGCGCCACACAAGTGCCAGGCAATGACCATCTCCAACAAGAGAGAATATAACCATCTCCCCTTGACATTCAATGGCATTATCATCGCTGAATCCCTCTATCAACATCCTAGGGGCTACCATTGACCAGAAACTGAACTGGAGTAGCCATATAAATACCGTGGCTACAAGAGCAGGTCAGAGGCTAGGAATCTTGCGGCGAATAACTCACCTCCTGACTCCCCAAAGCCTGTCCACCATCTACAAGGCACAAGTCAGGAGTGTGATGGAATACTCTCCACTTGCCTGGATGGGTGCAGCTCCAACAACACTCAAGAAGCTTGACACCATCCAGGACAAAGCAGCCCACTTGATTGGCACCCCATCCACAAACATTCACTCCCTCCACCACTGACGCACAGTGGCAGCAGTGTGTACCATCTACAAGATGCACTGCAGCAATGCACCAAGGCTCCTTCGACGGCACCTTCCAAACCCGTGACCTCTACCAAGTAGAAGGACAAGGGCAGCAAATACATGGGAACACTACCACCTGCAAGTTCCCCTCCAAGTCACACACCATCCTGACTTGGAACTATATCGCCGTTCCTTCACTGTTGCTGGGTCAAAATCCTGGAACTTCTTTCCTAACAGCACTGTGGGTGTACCTACCCCAAATAGACTGCAGCGGTTCAAGAAGGCATCTCACCACCACCTTCTCAAGGACAATTGGGGATGGGCAATAAATGCTGGCCTGGCCAGTGACGCCCACATCCCATGAATGAATAAATAAAAACAAACAGTTCCAGGCCAGAACGAAACTGTTCAGTGGATTAAGTGAGAGTGGAGCAAATACCATACTCAAAGCTGTACTTCTGGTTCTGTGGCCTGAGGTTACGGAACTCCCAATTACTTCTATCTCTGCTATTGAGAAAGAAGAACAAGGTCGTCATGAAATCTGATCCAGTCAGTCCTTTCACATGTGAAATTTGAGCCCAGATATTTTAGTGCCACTGTTTCCTAGTTTCTAATATCTAATGTAATTTAACATTTATACATAATTAATCACAGCTTAAGTCATCAAGGCTGGAAATGTTTACCTCCTGTTATATTGGGGCGGCACAGTGGCGCAGTGGTTAGCACCGCAGCCTCACAGCTCCAGCGACCCGGGTTCAATTCTGGGTACTGCCTGTGTGGAGTTTGCAAGTTCTCCCTGTGTCTGCGTGGGTTTTCGCCGGGTGCTCCGGTTTCCTCCCACAAGCCAAAAGACTTGCAGGTTGGTAGGTAAATTGGCCATTATAAATTGCCACTAGTATAGGTAGGTGGCAGGGAAATATAGGGACAGGTGGGGATGTTTGGTAGGAATATGGGATTACTGAAGGATTAGTATAAATGGGTGGTTGATGGTCAGCACAGACTCGGTGGGCTGAAGGGCCTGTTTCAGTGCTGTATCTCTAAACTAAACATAAGCACCATGAATGTAAGTGCAACTTGGCTGCAGCATAACCCCACCTTTGTCTTTGTAAACTAATCCAAAACATGAATATTTGATGATCACTAATAAATCCAATAAGGAATTCAAGAGAAGGTTGTTTACCCAGAGAGTAGCTAGAATGTGAAACTTGCTGCCACATGGAGTAGTTCAAGTGAATAGCAGCGATGAGTGCAGCTCCAATCAAGAAGCTTGTCACCTTTCAGGACAAAGCAGCCCGCTTGATCGGCACCCCATCCAACACCTTCAACATTCACTCCCTCCACCACCGGCGCACAGTGGCAGCAGTGTGTACCATCTACAAGATGCACTGCAGCAACGCATCAAGGCTCTTTCGACAGCACCTTCCAAAGCTTTACCACCGAGAAGGACAAGGGCAGCAGATGTATGGGAACATCCCCACCTGCAAGTTCCCCTCCAAGTGTCACACCATCCTGACTTGGAACTATATCGCAATTCCTTCACTGTTGCTGGGACAGAATCCTGGAACTCCCTTCCTCACAGCACTGTTGGTGTACCTACACCAGATGAACTGCAACAGTTCAAGAAGGTGGTTCACCACCACCAGCTCATGGACAATAAATGCTGGCATTGGCAGAGACGGCCACATCCCATGAATGAATTTTTTTTAAAGAAAGATGCGTCTAGAATGCACTGCCTGAAAAAATGGTGAAAGCAGAGTCGATATCAAAAGGGAACTGCATAAATGCTTGAAGGGGAAAATGTGCAGGGCTGTGAGGCAAGAGCAGGGGAATGGGACGAATTGAATAGCTCTTTCAAAAACCACCACAGGCATGATAGACTGAATGGCCTATTCCCATGATTCATGGGAAAGCTAGCTAAGTATATGAGGGAGAAAGGAATAAAATGATATCTTGATAGGGTGAGAGCAGAGCAGGCTCACATAGAGCATAAGCGTCAACATAGATCTATTGGACTGAATGGTCTCTGCTGCGTCAAAGCTAAAGCAATATACTGCAATGCCTGAAATCTGAAATAAAAACAGAAAATACTGGAAATACTGAGCAGGTCAGGCAGCATCTGTGGAGAGAGAAACAGAGATAACGTTTCAGGTTGATGACCTTCATCAGAACTGGGAAAAGTTAGAACTGTAATTGGTTTTAAGTAAATGAAAGGGCAGAGGGTGGGAAAAGAACAAAAGGGAAGGTCTGAGTTAGGTTGGAAGACAGAGGGGTTAAATGACAAATTGGCCATTATAAAATTGTCCCTAGTATAGGTAGGTGGTAGGGAAATATAAGGACAGGTGGGGATGTGGTAGGAATATGGAATTAGTGTAGGATTAGTATATAAATGGGTGGTTGATGGTTGGCACAGACTCGGTGGGCCGAAGGGCCTGTTTCAGTGCTGTATCTCTAAACTAAACTAAACTAAAACTAAAAAGGTTTCGTGGTACAAAGGCAAAGGGAGTGGTAATGGGACAAGTAAAGAAACAAAAGATGTGTCCAGAGGAGTCTGAACGGCAGAATGCTAAGGAGCTGCTATCTGAAAGCGAAAAAAAGACTAATGAGAGAAAAAAATAAAACCAGCAAAGAAAATAGAAACAAAATGGGGACAGAGATTACAATCTAAAATTGTTGAACTCAGTATTGAGTCCGGAAGGTTGTAAAGTGCCTAAATGAAAGATGAGCTGCTCACAGAATCATAGAGTCATAGAAACGTTACGGCACAGAAGGAGGCCATTCAGCCCATCGTGTCTGCGCCGGCTGTTCCACAAAATTACATTGAGCTTAATTAGAAGGCTGCAGGAGGCCAACGACAGAAATGTCAGAGTGGGAGCACGGTGGAAATTAAAATGAAGGGTGACTGGAAGCTTGGGGTCACACTTGCGGACTGAATGGGAGTGTAGAGGAGACCGCATTGTGAGCAACGAGTACAGGATACTAAATTGAAAGAAGTACATATAAATCAATGTTTCACCTGGAAGGAGTGTTTGGGGCCCTGGACGTTGAGAAGGGAGGAGGTAAAAGGACATCTCCTGCGCTTGCATGGAAAGTTGCCTTGGGAAGGGGGTGATTGAGGTGTGGACCAGGGTATCACGGAGGGAATGGTCCCTTTGGAGTGCTGAAAGGGGGGTTGAGGGGATGAAGTGTTTGGTGGTGGCATCACACTGGAGGTGGCGGAGGAAGGTCCATTGAATACCGAGTCTGCTGGGTGGAAGTTGAGCACAAGGGGAACCCTATCATGGTTCTGGGAGGGAGGGGAGGGAGAGAAGAATTGTGTGAAATGGAATGGACACGGTCAAGGTTCCAGTCAACCATGGTTGGGGAGATTCCTTGGTTGAGGAAAAAGAAAGACATATCCAAAGTACTTGTATGGAAGGATGCATCATCAGAGCAGATGCGATACAGAAACTGGGAGAATGGAGTAGAGTTCTTACAGGAAGAGGGGTGTGAGGAAGTGTAGTCAAGGTAGCTGTGGGAGTCAGTGGGCTGATAGTGAATATTGGTTGATAGCCTATCCCCAGAAATAGAGACAGAGAAGTTGAGAAAGGGAAGAGTTGGAAGTGCACCATATGCAGGTGAGAGAAGGGTGGAAATTGGAAACAAAGTTGATTTAATTTTCCAATTCGGGGCGAGAGCAGGAAATGGCTTTGATGCAGTCATCAATGTACTGGAAAAAGGAGGTGAGGGAGGGGGCCTGAGTAGGATTGTAAGAATGTTCCACATATCCCACCTGCTAGGGCCCATGCAGGTTCCAATAGCAAGACCTTTTATTTGGGGGAAGTGAGTGGAGTTGAAGAAGTTGTTCATGTGAGAACAAGTTCAACCAGGCGGAGGAGGGTAGTGGTAAATGAGGACTTGGTGGGCCTTTGTTCAAGGAAGAAGTGGAGAGCCCTCAGACCAGCCTGGTACAGGATGGAGGTGCAGAGAGATTGGGCCTACATGGTGAAAAGGAGACAGGGCCAGGAAACTGGAATTTTTAAAGTGACAGGGCATTGGAAGAGTCACAGATGTTGAAGGGAAACAAGAAAGATGGACTACTTATGAAGTGCTTTAACTGTTGCAATGTGAGAAACATGGCAGCCAATTCACACACAATAAGGTCTCACAAACAGCAATATGATAATGACCAGATAATCTGTGTTTGTGATATTGATTGAAGAATAAATGTTGGCCTGGACACCGTGGATAACTCTCCTGCCCTTCTTGAAATGGTGCATGGGATCTTTTACATCCACCCAAGCAGGCAGGCGGGGCCTCAGTTTAACATCTTATCTGTAAGGTGGAACCTCTGACAGTGCAGTGCACCCTCTGCTGCACTGGAGTGTCCATCTTGATTTTTGTGCTCTAGTCTTGGAGTGGAACTTTTTGTGAATCTTGGGAAGGAGGTAGAAGCAGGATCAGAGGTCATGAAGGAAGATCTCCAGAGGAGATGAGGTCAGTGACACTCTCTGAAATAGTGGCTTGATGTTTGGTGGTGGAATCGTGGTCCGGGGGAGGTAGGAGGAGATGTCAGAGAGTTGGTGTTTGGCCTCTGCTTGGTAGAGGCAGACGTCAGTGCATTTCTGTGTTGTGCATTCTGTGTAATTCAGCCGTCAGAATTCGCTCCTTCTCTATTGTGTGTTCACGTTAGTGTACCTGCACTGTGCATATCTGAGTAAGTGTTAACTAGCATCCCTGCTTCATTGTGAAGGGATAGCAGACGGACCTCGACGTCCTGACCCCACACTTCCTTATGCTTATTGGAAGCTGGAGTGTGATGGGCCCACAGCTACCCTTCATGGTGCTCATTGATTGTCCAGCATTGCGTCATTCTGGAAGCTTTGGCACCCTTTTTTCTTCTGTCTTCCCCCTCCCTCCAAAAACATTTAATCTGCTGTCTATGATGCTGCGCACTCGAGCAAGACTTTTAAAGTCAGTCAGTGGCAGGTGAGGTGGATGATGCATGTACAAAGGCAGGTGCTTGAAGTGACTGTTTGCAGGTGCTGTATTAACAGGAGTTTTATTTCATTACAGAACAAATTCATGGACTACGAAAAGAGGAAGGTAAGAAAGTGCACATAGCTGTTTCTCTGTGTAGTTGGATTGATTATTATTTTTAAATAAATCTGAATGGATCCTCGCTAATTGTCCATCTTGAATCCAGTATTGAAAGCAATGCACTAACTCTCTTCCACTCAATCCCATTGTATTGAATTGCAATTGTCCAAACCCTTCCCAATCCCAACCGTGGTACAATATTCCATTGGGCAAAACCCTTTTCCTATTCCCATCCCAGAGCACAGAATTCCATTGGGTCCAACCCTTTCCCATTCACACCCATTGCACAGAATTCCCATTGTTCAAATTATTTCCCAATTCCACTCATGGTACAGAATTCCAAAGGGCAATATGCTTTTCCCACTCTCACCCCGAGTTCTAATGTACCAAAACCTTCCAAACTGGTAATGCATATTCTAAAACCCAGTGTAACATTGCTTATATTATCGCCCATTAGATTGTTCATCTGCTCTTTATATGGCAAACCCATTTGTTTCTGTGCCATACTTTCAAGATGGTGGAGCAATTTGTATCAGAACGTATCACACTTGTCAAAATGTGACATTGTGGTGGAATCGATGCCCTGCTCCTCTGGTGCCTCTCAAAGGCATTCCCCACAGTTCCTCTAATGGTCAGCCTGGTTCTTGCTCAGACTCATAATTGCTTCTTGGCTCGTGACACCATTCTTGCAACATATATTTAATCTAACATTAAGCAGTCATGCTCTCCATTAAGTTTTTGGGCTTTTCACTTTGGCAGTTTATCCAGAAGCAAAAGATAAATAAAGAAGTTTGGGTGAGAGGTTACCTGAATAAACAGCAGGCAGACATAATCAAGCCTTGTTTGGTTCTAATTTTCTGCTGTTACTTCAAGACTTAACCATTCATTTGAATAAGAAAGCTAGAGGTATTTTCCCAAAGACATTCCGCATAATTCCTCTAATGGCCAGCCTGTTTCTTGCTCTGACTTGCTGACTGCTTATTTCCCTGTTTACATTTTGTTAAAAGGAAAAAAAAAACCTTGTTTCATTCAGGCTTTTCGGGTCACTGTCTTTCACTTCAGCAGAAACATATTAGTGAAACAGAATGAAATCCAGTTTATGGGAATGTACAATCACACAGTGACTGCTAAACGGTCCCGTGCCAGTCACAGCGCGGTCGCACCCAGTCACGTCCCGGTCATAACACGGTCCGGCCCAGTCTCAACGCAGTCGTAGCTGGTCAGTGGTGTCCTGAGTTCGGAGAATTGCACAACAGGATGGTCTGTGGTCTGTAAGTGGCTGTTTTAACTGGGGTTTATTTATAGAAGGGTCTGATGCAAGCCAATATTATTTGAGCAATGCTCTGCTCAACGACGTCCCATGCACTCCTCTAAGGACACATTGGCTTTCTGTGGTGTTTGATTTGCTGAAGAAAAGAATGATTGGATTCTTCTCCAAACAGGAGTTTTTCTCCTGATAATCTCCCTCTCCTGAGCTTTGTCCTTGATCTTTATGTCGTCATTGTCGACAGGAATAGTGCCGGAAGACTAGAGGATAGCAAATGTTGTCCCCTTGTTCAAGAAGGGGAGTAGAGACAGCCCTGGTAATTATAGACCTGTGAGCCTTACTTCGGTTGTGGGTAAAATGTTGGAAAAGGTTATAAGAGACAGGATTTATAATCATCTTGAAAAGAATAAGTTCATTAGCGATAGTCAGCACGGTTTTGTGACGGGTGGGTCGTGCCTCACAAACCTTATTGAGTTTTTCGAGAAGGTGACCAAACAGGTGGATGAGGGTAAAGCAGTGGATGTGGTGTATATGGATTTCAGTAAGGCGTTTGATAAGGTTCCCCATGGTAGGCTATTGCAGAAAATACGGAAGTATGGGGTTGAAGGTGATTTAGAGCTTTGGATCAGAAATTGGCTAGCTGAAAGAAGACAGAGGGTGGTGGTTGATGGCAAATGTTCATCCTGGAGTTTAGTTACTAGTGGTGTACCGCAAGGATCTGTTTTGGGGCCACTGCTGTTTGTCATTTTTATAAATGACCTGGAAGAGGGTGTAGAAGGGTGGGTTAGTAAATTTGCGGATGACACTAAGGTCGGTGGAGTTGTGGATAGTGCCGAAGGATGTTGTAGGGTACAGAGGGACATAGATAGGTTGCAGAGCTGGGCTGAGAGATGGCAAATGGAGTTTAATGTGGAAAAGTGTGAGGTGATTCACCTTGGAAGGAGTAACAGGAATGCAGAGTACTGGGCTAATGGGAAGATTCTTGGTAGTGTAGATGAACAGAGAGATCTTGGTGTCCAGGTACATAAATTCCTGAAGGTTGCTACCCAGGTTAATAGGGCTGTTAAGAAGGCATATGGTGTGTTAGCTTTTATTAGTAGGGGGATCGAGTTTCGGAGCCACGAGGTCATGCTGCAGCTGTACAAAACTCTGGTGAGACCGCACCTGGAGTATTGCGTGCAGTTCTGGTCACCGCATTATAGGAAGGATGTGGAAGCTATGGAAAGGGTGCAGAGGAGATTTACTAGGATGTTGCCTGGTATGGAGGGAAGGTCTTACGAGGAAAGGCTGAGGGACTTGAGGTTGTTTTCGTTGGAGAGAAGGAGGAGGAGAGGTGACTTAATAGAGACATATAAGATAATCAGAGGGTTAGATAGGGTGGATAGTGAGAGTCTTTTTCCTCGGATGGTGATGGCAAACACGAGGGGACATAGCTTTAAGTTGAGGGGTGATAGATATAGGACAGATGTCGGAGGTAGTTTCTTTACTCAGAGAGTAGTAGGGGCGTGGAACGCCCTGCCTGCAACAGTAGTAGACTCGCCAACTTTAAGGGCATTTAAGTGGTCATTGGATAGACATATGGATGAAAATGGAATAGTGTAGGTCAGATGGTTTCACAGGTTGGCGCAACATCGAGGGCCGAAGGGCCTGTACTGCGCTGTAATGTTCTAATTCTAATTCTAATGTTCTAATTCTAAAGCTGTTCCACAAATACCAATCACGCTTCAATACCTTTCCTGAGTCGCCCTTCTTGTTTGAGCCTAATTATGAGGTGGGGCTTCAGTACAGGGAATCACAAGTCACTTGACGCCTACCCCTGTGTACTTTCTATCAGGGGTTGCTGGAAAGTGATTGGAACGGGGAGGGAGACCTGGGTGATTTTCCCACTCCTCAATCTCCCCCACCCCACCCTCTTCCTTTCCCCTGTTAAAAGGCAACCTGCTGCAGCCATTTCTAATACAGTGCTCCAGTTAAATCCAGATTGAACTCGGACTCTTTCTGGTTTCTGCAGCTCAACAGTGCATTTAACAGCTCAGCCTGTCAGAGAAGGCGGGTTGGTTGAGTTGTTGCCACACCGTACCTGACCCAGCCAGTGCCAACTGTGATGTGCCCATCGCTGTGACACAGTGCTGCTGCGGCGCCACGTGCCAAGACAGCACCAACACAAGCTTGTAATGCTGCACTTCACCCCACTGTGTCTCCCTTTCCCAGGAGCAGAAGCAGCAGGAGAAGCTGGCGTTTGAGAGGCAATTGAACGAGGAGCAGCGGGAGAGGACGCAGCTCATCCTGCAGAACAACAGTCACAAGGAGCAAGTCCTGATGACGGTGAAGCAGGTAAACCAGGGAAACAAGTGGACAAAGGACAAAATGGTGGTCAGAGTCACTGCCTGCATAAAACAAAATATAACGTGTGTTAATTTGTAACTTGGTGCAGGATCTCAAGGATCAGTGCTGGCTGATATTGCTTGTTGTGTTCTGGTTGCAGGGGCAGATCAGATGTATCCTGGCCCAGCCCAGCCTAACTCACTTGGGTTACTCCTTTCCCCGTGTACTCTTGGTGCATGGCAGTCTAAAATCTCACCTGTTTCTGAATAATTTTGTGCATCTCTCTGAGACTCCCTGCCTCCCCTCTGTATCACTGGTAGTTGGCGTTCTGTAACTGTAGCTCTCGGCATGTCAGAGAATTGTTACTGAAGTCTCGCTTTGTACCCTGTGCCATCTAGATAATAGACTATAATTTGGCTATTAGAAATTGAAAAATGTTTCATTATTCTTCCAGGTATGAAGGATATCATAAAACTTTGTAGCACAGAAGGAAGCCATTCGGCCCATCGTGCCTGTGCCAACTCTTTGAAAGAGCTATCCAAATTATCCCACTCCCCTGCTCTTCCCTCGTAGCCCTGCAAATTTCTCAAGTATTTATCCAATTCCTCGTTTGAAAGTTACTGTTAAATCTGTTTCCACTGCCCTTTCAGGCAGCGCATTCCAGGTCATCATAACTCACTGTGTAAAAATATATCTCCTCATCTCCCCTCTGATCCTTTTGCCAGTTGTCTTAATCTGTGTCCTCTGGTTACTGGCCCTCCTGCGCAATGAATTGCACCTCGATTTGAAGTAACTTGTTATGTCAGAAAGTACATTAACGTCAAGGCCAGCAATGTCCAAATAAGATGGGTGACGTGTTTGGGAGTTGGTTGAGGGAGGATTGTTGGCCGGGACACCGGGAGAACTCTCTGCTCATCGGGTAGTGCTGCAGCATCCAGCTGTGGAAAATCATCAATGGTTAACTGACACTGTGGCTTTGGTTAAAGGGAAAGCTGAACATTGAGTGCAACTGTCCAACTTATTTTTTTTCCAGTACATTGTGGAGTTTTACTTCTAGCTGCTATACATGGTCACAGCCCTTGAGCCTTCCAACATGGAGCATTTGACCAGATCCCCTGGGCAGCTTCAGGAGAGTGGCAATCTGGATCTCTTGGGAGTTGATAGCCGAGTGCTTGTTGCAGTGGATCAGGCGAGAAGCTTCACATGCAATGTGTGCAAAAATATCATTGACAAAGGAGGACATGATGTTCATGACCTTTGAGGAGATGCCAGTGTCGGAGTGAACCTGCTTCATCCCCCTTGTAGTTGGAAAAGCTCTACTTCCTCTGCCTCTTGCTGCCATGAGCTGTGACTTTACTCCCGACTCTCTTGGCGCCCTTGGCTGCTGGCTTCTGCTTGCCAGGCCAGGCATTGTCATATTCACTTTCAGACTCCGGAATATAAGTGCTGACTCACTATTCCTGCTCTGTGTTTCTCTTCTGATGAAGGGTCACTGACCTGAAATGTTAACTCTGCTTCTCTCTCCACAGATGCTGCCAGAGTATTTCCAGCGTTTCTTGTTTGTGTGTCTATGTTTCTCTCGGCTCTGTGTCACATTTTTTTCTGTGCCTGATCCTCATCTCATGTACCGCAGGAGCAGGGGAAGCTGGATCAGGGTCTCCGAGACCAGCAGCGGTATCTGGAGGTGGAGCGTCAGCGGCTGCAGGAGGAGCTGAAGAGAGGAGAGCACGGAGCCACAAATCTCATCCACAGTTTGCTGGAGGACAGCGAGAGGTGAGGGCAGGGTGGTTGCGATGTGCCTGGTTTTGACTCATATGATCTCTGACAAAGGATAAATGCTGCACCTGCTGAGCAATGGCTGCTGCACTTGACCGTGTGAAGATTAGTGCCAGACTGACTCTGAGCGCATTGCTGTGTCTTCATTGTCAGATGTAATGCACACTGGGACGTCACGTCTTCACTGTAAAAAGTCTAGAAGTGTTAGTGCTGTTACGGCCGAGTGGTGTGGGTGGTACTCACCTGACTGCAGCAAGTGCTTTTTGTTATTAGAATTTAACCCCTTTGTGTTTTATTTGTCAAATAAACAGACAGCAACGGGTTTTCTTAAATAAAAACAAGAAATGCTGGAATCACTCAGCAGGTCTGGCAGCATCTGTGGAAAGAGAAGCAGAGTTAACGTTTCGGGTCAGTGACCCTTCTTCGGAACTGACAAATATTAAAAATGTCACCGGTTATAAGCAAGTGAGGTGGGGGTGGGGCAAGAGGTAACAAAGGAGAAGGTGCAGATTGGACAAGGCCACATAGCTGACCAAAAGGTCATGGAGCAAAGGCAAACAATATGTTAATGGTGTGTTGAAAGATGAAGCATTAGTACAGAATAGGTGTTAACGGACTGAATATTGAACAGCAGCAAGTACAAACATGGAAAAAAACGGTGGGTAAGCAAACTGAACAAACTAAGATGAAATGAAATAAATGCAAAAAAAAAAGGTTGTAAAAAATGTAAAAAAGAAAAAAAGAAGAAAAAAGAAAAACAACTAAAAATGAAAGTAAAATGGGGGGCTGTCATGCTCTGAAATTATTGAACTCAATGTTCAGTCCAGCAGGCTGTAGTGTGCCTAATAGGTAGATGAGATGCTGTTCCTCGAGCTTGCGTTGATCTTCACTGGAACACTGCAGCAATCCCAGGACAGAGATGAGAGCAGGGGGGAATGTTGAAATGGCAAGCAACCGGAAGCTCAGAGTCCTGCTTGCAGACCAAGCGGAGGTGTCCCGCAAAACCGTCACCCAGTCTGCGCTTGGTCTCCCCAATGTAGAGGAGACCACATTGTGAGCAGCGAATACAGTATACTACATTGAAAGAAGTACAAGTAAATCGCTGCTTCACCTGAAAGGAGTGTTTGGGGTCTGGGATAGTGAGGAGAGAGGAGGTAAATGGGCAGGTATTACACCTCCTGCAATTGCAGGGGAAGGTGCCATGGGATGGGGACGAGGTGGTGGGGGTAATGGAGGAGTGGACCAGGGTGTCGCGGAGGGAGCGATCCCTTCGGAATGCTGACGGGGAAGGGAGGGAAGATGCGTTTCGTAGTGGATTTTAATACTGAAGATTAATTATTTGTTGAGCAATATACCTTATCCCGGAATTGTTGCAACTGCATCCACTCACTCATTCGGGTGCATGCATGCATACACACACACATGAGATAGAGAGGGAAAGGGGTAAGTGGTTTTTAAGTGAGGTAGGGTGTCGGGGTTCACAGTAAACGTGTTGAATTCTCTCAGAGGTCAAGTTCTCTTTGGTTTCAGGCCTGAGGTGTTTGGAGATTTCTCTCTTGGTTGAAAGTTCAGTTTGAAGACATAGGATCACTTCCATTTTGCTGCTGCACAAGTTGAAAATGTAGCATTTGCAGCAGAACACTTCTCTGGCTTGCTGTTTTTTCTCCCAGCTTTCAGCTGGACAGGCTTTTGTGATGTTTGTCCTGATTCTTATTCCATCTCTTCCCAGGGAGCTACTTTTAAAGTCAAAATGGTCTTACATCTTGCCTCTGTTTGGAGATGTGGATATCCCTCTCTGTGGTGACCCACAGTAGCCCAGAATGTAAATACTTGACATCTTCTTTGTTTCAGAAGAGCCCATTCAAAAATGTCTCTTGTTGGTTCAGGATGGGTGTAATTGACACTTCTTCGTTTCGAATGTATTCTTTTGTCTTTTCCAGACAGTTTGAATATACAAAGCCAGGTCTTTTAACTTTTGGTGGCAATGTTTTAGCACATTGTCCAGTTTTTAACAGAAAGGTCCATTCTTATAACTCTTCAGGATGAGTTCTGCCTTTTCAATCGCTGCACTTTGCATGAGTGTAACAGTGCGGGTTAATAAGTAGGACAGGAGGTTACTGGGTGGTTGTGGGGTTTACTCGGGATACTTCTTTTTCTGGTTTTTAAAAGGGCAAAACTAAAAATCTGACAAAAAAGAATAGAAAATAGCAAAGTGTCTGCCAACTTCTGGAAGAGAGATATCATGTTCATGTTTGGGAAGAGCTTTTGTCAGAACCAGTGCGAATCCCAACCCCAAACGTTCAACCACTCTCTCTTTGTTTTCACATGCTAATGGACCTCAGCAGTTGTTAAGAGGCTTTGAAAAATATCAAGTTCATTTTAATCCTTTCTTTACCCACCCCTACATTCTCTTTGGTGCTTCAGGGGAACTCCTCTGCTTCTCTTTGAATTAATGCCATGGGATCTTTTACATCCACCTGAGAGGGCAGATGGGGCCTTGGTTTAATATCTCATTCAAAAGACAGCACCTCTGACAGTGCTGCACTCCCTCAGTGCTGAAGTGCCCACTTAGATTGTGAGCATCCCTGATTTTAATTGCTCCACCAGTGGTGGCTCTGCCTACCTGCGTAAGCTGTGGAATTCCCTCCCTAAACCTCTTTGCCTTCTACCTCGCTTTCCTCCTTTAAGATGCTCCTTACAATCTACCCTTTTGACCTAATATCTCGTGGCTCAATGTCAAATTTGCTTTATAATGCTCCTGTGATGTGCCTTGGGTCATTTTATTATGTTAAAGGCACCATATAAATACAAGTTGTTGTTGTTGTGGGCTCAGGTTTCTGGAGTGGGACTTGAACGTACAACCGTTTAACTCAGAGGTCAGAATGATACCACTGAGCCACAGAGTCGTCATCTGCGCCACTGCAGTTAAGCACTGACTCATGTGGGTCACTGAATGCCTGGGAAGTCTTCTGCCACCCCCCACTATTCCCCCCAGCATATTTTGGCTGTAACTGGACTTTGCCCCTCTAAGCTCTCATTACGTAGCTCGTTGCTTTGACATTAATAGAAATACAACAGGGTCAGCCAGGATGGAAGATATCACAGAGCCTGAGATTCCAGGAGGCACAGAAACCGCCACTGTCTAACAAATTGTGAGGGTCGTGGGGCCACTTAACACTAGGGTCCTCGCTCCTCATTCAAACCTTCCGACATTGTTATTTTATTGTTTTAATCATTACTCTTTGAATAGACACAGATCCGGGCAGGGTGACCATTGAGCTGTGGGTTATCGGCTGCAGATTGTGAGAGACAGTTCACAAGGGGTCAGGTATCTATAAATGTGCAGGCTGTTTGAATCCAGTACTGATCAGTGGTTCTGGTAGGAGCTGAAGTTTATAGGCTGGACTTGAAATTCCTGTTGATAAGGAGCTCTCTTGTCCTGTTGATAACCCTGGCTGTTCATTCCTGAAATGGTCTTTTGCTGCTTAATCTGAAGGTTCGAGAGGAGCCTGTCAAATATTATCCTTCCAGTGTGGTGACATTTGAATAACTGCTTTGTAGATTATCTTGAACAAATTTCATTCTTCGAAATATATAGTTGTTTTCCCTGATAGGGGTCCATGTACACACATCACTAAATTGTAGTAGTCAAGTACAGAAAATAATCAGAAAGGCTATTGGAATGTTAGCCTTTATAACTAGAGGGCTGAATATAAAGCGGAGGAGGTTTTACTACAGCTATACAAAGCCCTTGTCACATCTGGAGTTCAAGTCACCACACCTTTATAAAAGATATTTTGACCTTGGATGGATTCTCCAGAATGTTCCAAGGGTTAAACTATTAGGAGAGGTTGCATAAACATGGCATATATATTACCTGGAATGTAGAAGGTTAGGGGGTGATTTGATCGAGGTTCTTTGGATTTTGACAGGAATTGATACGGTGGATAGAGAGAAACATTCTCTCCCTGCTGGGAGAGTCTAGGTTAAAGGGACATCACCTTAAAAGCAGAGCCACGCCATTCAGGCAAGAAGTTAGGAAACATTTCTTCATGCAGAGGGTTGTAGAAGTGTGGTATGCTCCCACAAAAAGCAGTAGATGCTAGCCCAATTAATAATTTTAAATCTGAGATAGATTTATGCTAGTCAAAGGTATTGAGGGATATGGAGTCAAAGCAGGTGGATGGAATTAGGATCCAGATCAACTATGATCACATTGAATGGCAGAACAGGCTCAAGGGACTGAATGGCCTACTCCTATCTTCCTATGACGTGGGTAACAAATGTTCATTAATTTCCATCTTTGTTCTGTGCTCTAACTTCCCTAACTTTATTTTGAAGTAACTGCATGACTGTAGTGTTTATGATGTGGTTCATTCTCCACCCAGATTTCTTCCTTCTGTCTAGGACGAAGAGGTTGAGCCTCTCTTACCTTTCCTTGCAACTCGCCTGGGATCACACTTGCTGCTCTCCTCTGTACATTTCCCATCTTATCTTTGAGTTTTGTTTCACATCCACCTGAAGACCAGGATCAATTGAGGGGGAACTTCTTATGAACTGCTATTGAAGTGGAATTTGTACGTTGCTGCAGTTACAATCTACAACACCCTTTATCCACAGATTGAAGAAAGACGTGTATTTATATTGTGCCTTTCACAAACTCAGGACAACCCAAGCATATCACAGCCAATAAAATACTTCTGAAGTAATGTCAGTTCCATTGTAGGAAACGTGACAGCCAATTGTGCATAGCAAGCTCCCACAAACAGCAATTGATAAATGACCAGATAATCTGTTTGAGTGATGTTAGTTGAGTGATAAATATTGACCAGGACTCTGGGAGAACTCCTCTCTCTCCCTGGAATAGTGCCATGGGATCTTTTATGTCCACCTGAGAGAGCAGACAGGCCCTTGGTTTAACATCTCATTCGAAAGATGGCACCTCTGACGGTGCAGCCCTCCCTCAGCACTGCACTGAAGTGTCATTAACAACAACAATTTACATTTATATAGCACATTTAATGTAGTAAAACATTCCAAGACGCTTAACAAAGCAGTATCAATAAAACCATTTTTGACACCGAACAACAGAAGGAGAAATCAGATTAGATGACTCAAAGCTTGATCAGAGTTAGGTTTAAAGAGCATCTTAAAAGAGGAGAGGTGGGGAGGCAGAGAGGGTTAGGGAGGGAATTCCAGAGCTTAGGCCTCAGACAACTGAAAGCACAGCCCCCAGTGCAGTGATTGAAATTGGGGAGGCACACAAGGCCAGCTTTGGAGGAGTGCAGAGATCTCGAAGGCTTGGAGTGCAGGAGGAGGTTACGGAGGTAGGGAAGGGCAAAGCTATGGAGGGATTTGAAAACAAGGTTGAGGACTTTCAAATTAAGACATTGTCAAATGGGGAGCCAGTGAAGGTCTGTAAGCGCAGGGGTGATGGGCGAATGTGATTTGGAGCAAGTTAAGATGTGGGCAGCAGAGTTTTGGAGGAGCACAAGTTTATGGAAGATGGGAGGCCGACCAGGAGAATTTTGGAATAGTTAAGTCTAGAGGTAGCAAAGTCACGGATAAGGGTTTCAGCAGCAGATGAACTGAGACGGGCAGAGAACTGGTACGGAGGTGGAAGTAGGAAGTCTTGATGATGGTGTGGTCAAAGACAACAGCAAGTTTGCAGATAGTCTTGCTCAACTTAAGACAATTGTCAGGGATGGAAATGGTGGACAGCAAACCGAATTTGTGATGGGGACCAAAGACAATGGCCATTGGCCTCAATGGAGTGGGACTTGAACCCACAAGCTTTTCTGACTCAGAGGTGCGAGTGCATCTGCTAAGCCTTGGCTGACTGAGTCCAACAGTCCTGTTCGTACTGAGCATCTTCCAGTGTGTTTGACATGATGGCCTCTAAAAGGCAGTGCTAATTGAAGAGTCCACTCACTGCTGATTGGCATAGGCCTGACCCCCTGACCCCAGCTGAGCCTTACTAGAACGGTTCGGCTGAGCTGATGGAAGGTGAAAATGATTTAAATTAAGAATGTTACCCTCCATCAAGGAGAGATTTTTTAAAAATAGTCTTTTTGGGAGATCTGAGGGGTAGGAGGAGTGTTTGCACCTGATAGCTCTCCTTCTCTTCAGTATCCTCCCTTTGACATAATTAAAGCTTTTATTTTACAGAATTGCTTCTCTTTCAGAAGAAAGCAGAACTCGATGCTGCTGGAATCGCTGGAAAAGGAGAGGTGAGAACTAAGCAGGGCTTGGACTGTGAAATCTAAAACCCAGAGGTTCGAATACATCATTCCCTGAAAGTGCAGGTGGCGAAAGTCATAAAAATGACCCATAGCATTTTAGGTTTTAAAAACGCTGACCGAGAGTTCAAGAGGTGGTGATATACCAGGCAATAGTTAGGCCACAGTCAGAGTGTTATGTACCAGTTTGAGTGCCCCATTATCTAAAATGGAACATTAACACCATAGAGAACATACAGTGTAGATTCCCCTGGATGGTGCCAGGGATGAGGAAACTCTAGATTTGAGACTATTTCCTCTGGAGTGCAGAAGTCTAAAATGAAATTTGAAAGGATTTAAAATTCCAAAGAGTTTTGATAGATGAAAGGGTAAAAGCTGTTTCTTCTGAGGAATCAGTAACGAGGGGCATCAGTTTAAAATCCTCAAAGGATGAAGATAGCAATGAGGAGGAATTTCTTTATACCAAAGGTGGTTGGAGCATGGAATGCTTTGCCACAGCAAGTGGTTGGGGCAGAGACTATTGTATCTAATAAGGGAAAAATTGATAAATATTTGAAACAAGGAAAGACGCAAGGCGATGGGAAGAGAGCAGAGCAGTGAGATTAGCTTTGGATTTTGGAGCCAACACACAGATTATGGGCTGAATGGCTCCTGTACTACAATCACTTAGTTCTAAATTTAATTTTTCAGCATGTTACATGTTTTTAAAAGCAAGGTATTGTAGATTTGGAGTGTTGATGTGATCAGTGTGCAGCCCTTTCACCTCCTGGACTGGGAGTAAAATCCTGCCCAGACTTCCCTGTCGACTGATTTTGAGGGGCCAGTCTGAAGAGTGACGACAGTACATAACACTCGCTCAGTATCCTCTCCTTCCCAGCACCCTGTGTAACTGACTGTATCTCTACTGATATAATCCAGCTCCCTCGCACTGTCACTCAGTAACCCCTCCCCACACAACCGTGTAATTCTGATTGTACCTCTATTGAGGCCAGCTACCTCGCACTGTCACTCTAACACCCCCCCCCCGCCCCCCCCCCCCCGTGCCCTGTGATGCTGACTGTATCTCCACTGATGTTGATCCAGCTCCCTCACACACACTCAGTAACCCCTCCCCACAGCAACCTGTATTATTGATTGTACCTCAACTGATGTAGATCCAGCTCCCTCACGCTCACTCAGTAACCCCTCCCCACAGCAACCTGTATTATTCATTGTACCTCAACTGATGTTGATCCAGCTCCCTCACGCTCACTCAGTAACTCCTCTCACCCCAGCGCCCTGTGTCACTGACTGTATCTTGACCAAAGTGAATCCAGCTCCCTCACAATCACTCAGTAACTCCTCTCACCCCAGCATCCTGTACTATGCTACTTGTAGTTAGGACCCTGTGTTGCTGAGCAGTGTTAATTCAGCTCATTGGTGTTAGACAGTGTATCAGCCATGAGGAGCTGCCTATCCCATCCTGTGACAGTATTTCTACTCCCCAGGGTTGAGTCTGTTACTGTTGTGGGCACCATCAAGAGGGATTTATTTTATTGCTTGTTGATAAAATCTTTGAAATGGAGAATATTGCTAATCGAGTTAAACAACTCCCAGCCAGTCAGCTGGGACTTTCACTCAATGTGGTGTAGTAAATCTTTCCTCTGTCCATCTCCCAACAGGCTGAGGATGGACCAGCTGATGGCAATTTCACAGGAGGAGAACGAGAGGCTAGCGAGAGAAGGAGGTGGCAGGTCAGCAATGTGCACTTTAACCTCCGACCCTGACATTTTCTCTCATTTATTTAGAATTCCCGAATTGTGTGCGCGTAATTTTTTTTTTTAAATCTCTTTGCTCTGCACGATCTGATAGCCTTGAGCAGTCCCGGCTGCGGCTCTCTCCACTGTCGAGCTGCTGGGCAGAAGACGAACTGGCAGCTGGGCCCCATGTCTTGGGGTGGGGAGGGCAGCTGTTGCGCTTGCCGCAGTGCTCCCATCTAAGTCAGAAGGTGGTGGGGTTGAGTCCCACTCCAGAGAGTTGAGCAGATAATCCAGGCTGACACTGCAGTGCTGTACTGAGGGAGCCCTGCACTCTCTGGGGTGCCATCTCTCAGATGAAACATTAAACTGAGGCCCTGTTTGCCCCCTCGGGTGGATGTAAAAGAACCCACGGGGACTATTCCAAGAAGAGCAGGGGAGTTCTTCACCTCCCTCTGGGGTCCTGGACAATATTTACCCCTCAATTGCAGGGTAGGGGTATGGCAGCTGGGTGCTGAGTGTGGGAGAAAGCTGGAGGTGGTGGGCATATTTTATATTTTGGTTTCTTCTGCTTGGGTTGTGTCGGCATCGCAGACTAACATCTGCATTCTGCCAATGGGGCAGGGCAAAGAGGCAGGTCCCCAAGTTTACCTCAACAGGAGCGGGAATTGAATCCATGCCGTTGGCATTATTCTGAACCGCACGCTCGCCATCTAGTCAATTGAGCTAACTGTTGTGTGAATTAAGGGGGTCCCGGTGGTCTTTTTATAACTAATGGTGAACCTCGTCCAATTTCATCCAGGAGTACAGTCTTGCTGCGTGTGTCCGAGAGATCCTACCATCCGCCACCTGGCAGAGAAGCCCACCCATGAGGCACTGTCATCCTGCCACCAAGGCAGGGTACAAGATGCCCCTGACAAAGGCTTTTCAGCCAGTCTGGCCAGGTGGGAGGACATGATTGGAAAAGGGAGCAGGTGATGCAATGAGTTACTGCAAGCTTTCAATATGTGGCATTGTGAATTTGTGTGCCACCTTACTGCTTTCTGCCTCGAGCATCATGTTGTGTTCTGGACGCTCCCTGCTGTCTGCTGCTCGCATTCTAACTCGCACCAAGTTCTGTTCACTCAGCCACCCCGTGCTCACTTACTTACATCGACACCTGGTTCCCAAACTGGTGTTCAAATCCTTCCATGGCCTCGGCCATTGCTTTCTATGATGACCTCCAGCCTGACAGCTGTCCAGGGTATCTGTATTCCTCTAACTCTGGCCTGTTGTGTATCTCCCACCTCGTTTGGCTGCTCTGTCTTCAGCTGTCTAGGCTCTAATCTCTGGAATTTCCTCTCTAAACCTCTCCACCTCTCTATCCTCCTTAAAAACACTGTTTAAAACCTACTTCTTTCACCAATCATCTGTCTTAATATATGTGGTTCACTTGTCCAGTTTTTTTTGATTACATTCCTGTGAAGCATTTTATTGCATTAAGGACGCTATATAAAAGTTCTCGCACCCCCTTTGTCTTCTTATATCTTGCAGCTGCAATGCAGGAGATGCTCTCTCGAAAGCTCCATGAACAAGATCCTGCAGATGGTCTATGTGACAAGGCGACGTCAGCTGGTGGACGAGGCCAGCTCCAGGTACAGAACAAACAGCAGCTTCCAGCGAGGGGAGGGAGTGGGGGCAGGGGTAGCATTGCTGTTAACTCCATGGGGCTGTTTATTGGTTTCACATCTTGCTCTTAAATGTAAAAGCAACCTCTAAGCTGTTTGTGATGGAGTGATTGCCTGGTGAACATGTTAAAGAGGCTGGCGCAGTGACTCCCAAAAAGCATTGGCAATTGTAGGTTAATTGAATGGCCATATGGAACAGGAAAGCCTCAGTTTGATCACTAATAAGAGAGAACCAAGGGCATAACCTTAAAATTAGAGCAAAGGTCATTCATGGGTGAAGTAATAAAGGAAATTAGGAAAGCAAAGAGAGGACATGAAAAATATTGGCAGGTAAAATCAAGGAAAACCCAAAGATGTTTTATCTGTACATTAAGAGCAAGGGGATAACTAAAGAAAGAGTAGGGCCTACAAGGTAACTTATGCGTGCATGCAGATGATGTAGGCAGGGTTCTTTTAATGAGTAATAACAACAAGAAATGCTGGAAATACTGAGCAGGAGTGGCAGCATCTGTGGAGAGAGAAGCAGAGTTAACGTTTCTGGTCAGTGACCCTTCATCAGAACTGAGGGGTGACTTAATAGAGGTGTGCAAAATAATGGGCCTAGATAGAGTGGACAGGAAGGTCCTATTTCCCCTAGTAAAGAGGTCAGTTACCAGGGGGCACAGATTTAAGGTGATTGGTAGAAGGATTAGAGGGGACATGAGGAAAAAGCTTTCTCATGCAGGTGTTGGTGGGTGTCTGGAATTCACTGCCTGGATCGGTGGTGGAGGCAGGTACCTGGACCTACACCTGAAGTGCTGTAACCTGCAAGGCTATGGGACCAGGTGCTGGAAGGTGGGATTAGAAACGAGTGGCTAATTTTTTCAGCTGGCACAGACACGATGGGCTGAATGGCCCTCTTTCTGTCCTGTAACTTTTCTATGGGTGATGTCAAGAAGCACTTTACATGAAGGGTAGTGGAAATCTGAAACTCTCTTTCCCCCAAAAAGCTCTTGAGGCTGGGAGTTAATTGAAAAATTCCAAAACTGAGATTGATAACATTTTGTTACACGAGTATTAAGGGTTATGGAACCAAGGTGGGTAAATAGAGGTCATACAGATCAGCCATAACCTAATTGAATGGTGGAACAGGAGGGGTTGAATGGCTGCACTCCTGTTGCTATGTCTGTTCTTCATTAGCTCATCTCAGTCCATGTGCCGGTGGAATGGGGATCCCGGTGAGGTTGAAAAATCCACCATATTCCCACTTCTGATCACATCCCATGACCCCTCCTGGTCAGACTGGTCCAAGCTGCTTAGCACATACCCTGCTGGCACGGGGCAGGGTCTGGGGGCGGGGGCCTGAGAACCTCAAGGATCAGCACCTCCAGAGGAGGTGGGAAGAAAAGGTGACAGAAGAAAAAACAAAATGACAACCAATGACCTACCATCGAGAGAGATGGAGCAGGCTGGAGATGAAAAGATTAAGAGGAGACCTGATAAAGTCTTTAAAATGATTGGAGGCGTTCAATGGGGTGGATTTTGTTAAACTGTTTCCGCTTGTGGATGAGTCCAGAACAAGGGGTGTAAATATAAGATAGGCACCAACAGATCAAATAAAATATTTAGGAGGAATGTCTTTCCATTGAGAGGAGTCTGAATGTGGGACTCCCTGTCACTGAAGTGGTTGAAGCATGTTTGAGGGGAGTCACAAGGGAGAAGGGAATAGAGGGATACAGATGGCAAAGTGGTAAGAGGGAATTCGTGGCAGGAGACTCCTGTGGATTATAAACACTGGCATAGACCAGGTTAAAATCACAAAGGGGTCCAATAGTATGGGAACTGGAGAAACTGTTTCCACCTGTTGTGTGAGTCACAAGTAAACCCCAGCAATGAAGTTTTGGGTAGGAGATGAGCAAGGGGTGGATAGATAGTTCCCACCTCTGCAGTATTCCAGCAGGTTTAACAGAAAGGGGAGAGATACGCTAAGGTTTAGGACATAGCAAAAGCACTGCTGGAAGAAGGAATGAGGGAGATTTTCTTCGTCCTCCATCCTTAAGACATCTCTATAGCTGCGTTCAGTGTCTTCCATAGAATCTACAGCACAAACAGGCTAGTTGACCCAATTGCTTGGTCCTCCAGGCTGCTACAGAGCAGCACTTGGAGGTGATGTTACTTGAGATAACAAAATGTAATAGGCTCAGAGTGTTATTTAGTTGATGTGTCTAGCAATGAACTCTCTGTCACCCTGAGCTTGGCCTCTGTTTTACAGCATGGCTGAAATGGATGGTAAACTCCAGCAGGTCCAAGCCTGGCAGCAGCTGGATCAGAACAAGACCATTGGGCAGATTCTCTCTGAGGTGAGTCTCAGTTGGTGCTGTCCTTGTAGCTGAGCTGTTGTCACTCCCTATCGTGATCGTGTTGGACAGGGCTGAGGGTGTAAGCAGGGCTTTAAAGTGAAACCTTTTACAAAGATAATAAGAATAGAAAGTGCTGGAAATACACAGCAAGTCAGGCAGTATCTGTGGAGAGAGAAACAGAGTTAATGTTTCAGGTTGATGAAAAACGCCATTTAATCTCTTCCTGCTCTCCACCCCAACACAGACCTTCCCTTTTGCTCTTTGTCACACCCTGCCCCCTTACACTTGCTTAAAACCGATTACATCTCTAACTTTTTCCCGGTTACTTACATGCTTGGTTTAACGTCTCATCGAAAGATGGCACCTCTGACAGTGCAACACACCCCTCAGTACTGCACTGGAGTGTCAGCCTTGATTATGTACTCAAGTCTCTGGAGCAGGTCTTGAACACACATTTGGGCGTGAGTGCTTCCACTGAGCCAGGGCTGACGGTGTCCGCAGGCTGACAGCAACGGAGTGCAGAAAAGGGGAAATCAGCCATGGTCCCAGCTCCTGATTGCTGTCCAATGACCCCTCTGCTGTGTGCTGATGTGGTTGAAAAGTGTATCAGGCTGGAGTATGGTGAGTTTTGTTTGATAATGCTCCTAACGCCTTGGGACGTTTTACTACATTGCGTGCTATACAAATACGCATTTTTGTTGTTGTTGCATAGCCAGTGTTCCCTTCTAGGCTCTTAAACAAATAAGGGGCCTTGTGCAAGGCACCATGGGGTGGCTGGGGCTTGTGGGCCTGAGTGGGTGCCTTCAGGAGAGAGGGGGAGGGGTTGAATACTGGAGGGGGAGAGCGTCGACCGTGGTAAGAATTGATAGCTAAGAGTCAAAGGTTATTGCTGGAGCAACTTGCGTGATTTATTTTAATGGAATTAGATGCAACTCCTATTAGTAAACATTCTGCATTACGATCTGGAGGTGTGTCTCGGTCTAATCTGAGAGCAAGTTTCTCTTGCTTACCCAGAAGAAATTTCTTTACCCAGAGAGTGGTTAGAATGTGGAACTCGCTATCACAGGGTGTAGTTGAGGCAAATAACACAGATGCATTTAAGGGGAAGCTAATAACGACATGAGGGAGAAAGGAATAGAAAGATAAGCTGATAGGGGTGAAATGAAGTAAGATGGGGGAATGTTCCTGTGAAAATATAAACACTGGCATTGATCTGGTGTGCCCAGTGGCCTGTTGCTGTGCTGTAAATTCTCTGTATAATTGTGTATTTGCAGGCGGAGATGCAGAAGGTGGCATTTGGGGCACTGCAGATGAAGAAGGACAGCAAGCACACAACGCATCAGAGACCAGGTGGGCATGGTCCAACAGGTACAATCACAGAGTTGGGTTAGTGGCCGGGGGTGCTGGAACTCTGTCATCTTTCAGCCAGTTTTCTTGCCTATGATGGTTGGGAAGGAGTGGTGGAGCGAGTGAGCATCAGTTTCTGAGCAAGTGACAGCACTGAGCGTGAAGCAGATTTCCCCATCCGGGTGGCTCACAGTGCAAAATGAACACATCCAGCAAAATTAGCCATTGAACACATCAACTAGCCCTGTAACTCAAGTAACCCCAAAAGACATTAGAGATCACTGCTCTCTTCCAGTTCTCTTTCTTGCTCTATTTCGATTTA